>NW_015388551.1:5426-16261 GCF_001527695.2 Protobothrops mucrosquamatus | reverse complement strand
GCGGGCCTGGCCTAGGGTGGATTTTAAATCGGGTTCATTTTTAGAAAATTTTAAATGTCACAACTTAAAATATTTGGGTTTTAATTGGTTTTATTCGGCGGGGATTGTGGGATTGTTTTTGTTTTAAAAAATGTTGTGAGCCGCCCTGAGTCCTCCGGGAGAAGGGCGGGATACAAATTGAATAAAATGAAAAATGAAATGAATTTAATAACCACCTTGTTTAGCAACAGAAATTCTGCTCCCAATTCTGGTCATAAGTCAAGGACTACCTGTATTTGCAGTCACCAATTAACTGAAAGCTATGATATCACTAATGTAGCTTCTTCTCCCCTGTGTCTCCAAAACAGAAAACCTGGAGCAGGTTGTTTGCCAATTTTAACAAAACTTTTTGGTCTTTTTTAAGTGAAACGTGACTTGTAGAATATGTTTTTAATAGCGGAGAATAAACAGTTGGACAGCTTGCTTCAAGCAGGGGACAAGAATGAGGGCTGAACCCAGATATATAGAATCCTATTCAGGTTCTCCAATTGCATATATAAGTGTTAAAGAGAAATGGCAGGTTCAAACTTTTTTTCCATTATGCATAAGCAGTTCTAAAAATCATTTTACATTTAGCTGACTTCTGGTTTGTGTCGTGGTGATGCAGCTGAAGAAAAGTGGGGCTCCGCTTTCCACGGCTGATTTCGCCCTGCCAGGGGCCCCTAAATGGGCCTAAAGTCACCCTGGAGAGGCGATGAAAGAGGGGACCCTCGTAGATCACGGAAAGATGGCGGTCGATCCGTTTGATCTGAGGAAAGACCCCCCAAACCAGCAGGGGAAAGGCTAGCTGCATTTCTGTGGCTAGCCCAAGCCACCAACAACCGAACAAAGAAAGCACCAGCATTACCAGCATTCTAAACAACATGCGTGGAACTGGGTGAGAATATTAATCCTTTCTCTACTATTTCAATACCTGACTCCCTGGATAAGACAAACTCCCATAAAACAAGAAATCCCCAAGTGTGAGAAGGAAGGGGATCTTTGCTCCACCCTTCCAGAGAAACAGAAGTGGCGGGTCAATCTTTTGGGGGGACAAAAATAAAGAAGAATATAATACCAAAGTGGAAGTACTATAAAGATAGAGTGTTGACAAACTGCAGAATTGAGAAAACTGTTAAGGGTTTTCTCTTTGGAAAGAATATTGGGGTGAAATTCAAGAAACTTTAAAGTGGAAATAATTGTTTGCTTTAAGTGTTGGAAAATGGACACCTGAGGACATCTAGTGGTGGCATAGAGGTACAGCACTAAGCTTGTTGTGGCTAGAGTGGACTTGGCACAATGCCCAGATACAGATAAACACCTAGCTTCTTTGATCTTCAGTCAAGCTTTTAGTTCAACAGAGAACAGCTGGCAACAGAGAAAAATATTTTGGGCTACTCTCTGCTTGGTGGAAGCTATAACTGTTTTGAAATTTGTTGACTATCTTGGATTACAAACATCGACTGAACTTTTGACTTTCTGCCTCTTGGTTATTTTTTACCGGGGGGAGACCAAGGGATTTACTGTAAGGTGGTTGGACATTGTGGATTACAAGCATTGGTTGACTGATAATTTTTGGACTCCTGGACAGAAGAGTTGTGACAAAATGCCCCTTGTTGGTGGTGGACCTATATTTTGGAATTTATTGGATTACAAAGGCTACACACAAAGACTATAAGAATTATATGAGATGATTTTAAACCTAAATCTAAATTTAACTTGTATATTATTGTATTGATTATAAGATTGGCCGTGTTAAATAAGGCTAGCACTTGGGAAATACAAATAGAGGGAGGGAACAAAAATGAGTGCTCCGCACTTAGCTAAAAGTGGTAAAAACCCACCCCAAGTGTCTGCCTCTGAAGCCCCCAATCTGGTACACCAGAGACAAAGAACTAATAACTTCCAGAAGGAAATGCAATTTATATTGCAATCAATTCAAGAGGCAATTGAGTCACATAAATAAGACTCAAGAAGAAACCATGATGAGACTAAAGAGAATCTGAACAAGATAAATGAGCAAGTTTTTAATTTAAAATCAAAACTAGGGAATCCCCATGCTGGCTCAGGAATTCTGGGAGTTGAAGTCCACGAGTCATAAAAGAGCCAAGGTTGCCTACCCCTGGACTAGAAGAAACTGATCCAAAGACAGAGGATATAAAGGAAGGAAACCACAGACAGAGAAAAACATTGAAGACTTAGAGATAATACTGAAAATGGAAAAGGCACACCATCCCCCAAGATTTCAGAATATATTTGAAGATAAGGAAGAAGACTGTATAGAACAGATTATAGGTCCTTATTTATTGCCATCATTTTCTGATCTACCAGATCTAATTTTTCCCCAGTTTGTTCTGTTTTGTCTTCTATTATTTTTATTCTTTTTTCATTCTTCTGAATTGCTTCCTGAATTGAATTCATTTTATTATCCAATTTCTGAATGTCAAATTTCATTTCTCCATGGTTGATAGACATTGTGTTTTGCATTTTCACCATTGTTTCCTGGATCAATGTCAATGTGGCTTTCATTGTTTGCATGTTTGGGGTCGTATTATTTTTTTCAGCCTTTTGTGATCCCTCTGTCGACCTTTGGTTTAATGGGGAAGCTGTTGTTGTTGTTGGATTTGATGCAATTTTTTCCCCTGCCTTTAAGGTCGTTGTTGTAATACTGGTCATCTCTTTCAATACCCTACTTTGCTCTCCCAGTATTCTATAGATATTTCTCCACACTGTCATCAACCATTTACTGTCTTTTATTGTTGTTGTTGTTATTGTTTTTCCTTCTATTTTTACCTTCCTTACAGTATTAAGTGGTAATCAGTTCCACTAATCCTAGCTATCTCTATTCTTAATTAACTTTAAACAACCTTAGCAAATTATTTAACTTAAATACCAATAACCCCACAAGAACTCTAAATTAAATCAATAAGCAAATCTATATAAGTATAAATATAAACACAAATATAAATATAAATAAATATAAATATTAATAATCAATTAATATATATCTAAGTTTGATTCTGATTATAATTATCAATTTGTACAAAAAAAAAATTACAGTTATCAATATATAAGCAGTTCAGAATATCTATATAATTAATTTTAAATGCTAAATTATAAACAATATATCCAAATTTATAGGTGGTTAGATACAGATATAAATATAAATATATCCTTGAAATCTTCTAATCACTCAGTTCAAAAGTTTTATTAAAGCGGCTGGTTCTCCCTCTGCTTTCTGGTTAGGGTGCTCGTCCATTCAGACCACGCTTGCCCTCATGGCGTGCTGTCATCTGCTCTCACCGTTTCTCTTCTTCTCTTTTCTTTTCTTTTCCTGTCGCTCTTACACACCCAATCTCTCTCCTTCTTCACTTTCTCCTTTCCTTCAGATTCTGACCAAAAAATCTGCCTGTCTCACCACCACAGGACTAACTCAAACTCTTTTATCCGTCCTCCTCTTCACCTCTTTAGCAATTGAAAGTATTCTGCTGAATCACTGCTCCTCCCGCCGAGATGCTGCCCGCTCCCCCGGCTGGAGATCTCTTTTAGCCAAATAATCAGGACTCACTTTTCCAAGCAATCCTCGACCTTGCGGTTTTCAGACTGATCTCCACTTAAATGTCACAGTCTGCTATACAAATCTTCTCTTCCCTGTGCTCTCTGGATCATCACAGCCTCGGGTCCGCCATAGCACGACGACAGACACTTTCACGTTGGTTTGACAGGGGTGTCCTTCTTTGCAGCAAGTGATCGCCTTTCACTACGCTGCACTCTGGACTTCCTCTCTAGTCCGCCGAGCCCTCCAGGCTCCTTGTGCCCCGAAAGGTCCCCAAAACGTGAAATGATCGGGTTCTGGGAACAGGAGCTGTTCACCTTCCCCCGCACCGCTGAGATGATGCCACCGGAAGTCTCTATAATAATCCAATTAGAGATGGATCGGGCATCTTTTTTCTTAAGATTCCAAAATGTGATAGAGGTGAAGGATGAAGATTTAGGACAGATAATGGCAGGTATTATAGCAGAATCTCTCCAAAGAGACAAACAAGAAATTATGAATGAATTAGATGAAGCATATCGAATTCAAATGAACTATGCACGACGCCATAAACTGCCTAGAGAGGTTCACATTAGATTTGCCCGAAAGAAAATCCGGGATATAGTGTACAACATTACCCGAGAAGAACCAATGATTTACAAGGGGAAGGAAATTATTACATTGAAACAAATTCCTAGAAGGGTTCGAGAACAACGTAAGGACTATCGCTTCCTGGCCGCACAATTGAACAAGCAAAATATTTTGTTTAGGTGGATACTCCCGGAGGGAATGCTTATTTCATGGCAAGGCAAGAAGGTTAAAATCGATAATTTAGCGATGGCACAGGACTTCTTTGACCAGTTGATGGGAAATGAAGAGGATCAGAGTAGTAGGGAGGAGATGGAAGCTGTAAGCCAAGAGGAAGACCAAGTTAAAGAAGGAACCCGGGAAGAAAGAAGCAAAAAAGAAAAAGGAATTCAAGAATTAAGAGGTATTAAAACAAGATCCCAAATAGTTACAAGGGCAAACAGAGACTAATATCTGGTAGACAGACAACAGAATGGAAGATTGGAAATTAATATCAATAAATGTTAACGGACTAAATGCAGTGATAAAAAGGAGACAAATATTAACAAAGCTAAGTAAACAAAAGATAGACATAGTTTGCCTCCAGGAGGTACACATTCGAAAACAGGATGAAAGATATTTAGAATATAAAAAGTTAGGGACACTTTATACAGCACTAGCAGAGAAGAAGAAGAAAGGGGTGGTGGTATATATTAAGGAAGGGATAAAGGCTAATCTAATTTATGTTGATCCAAAAGGAAGAACCCTAATGATGGAAATAAAACGAGGGCATACTCAAATCTTGTTGGTAGTTGTTTATGCGCCTAATAAAAATCAGGGGGATTATTATAAGAAATTGCATGAAAAGATAATTGTAACAGGACATAGGAATATATGCATAGTAGGTGATTATAATGGGATAGTAGATATCCAAAAAGATTACGTAAGCGATAAAACTAATAAGAATAGAAGAAATATATTACCAAAAACATTTTTTAGAATGATAGATGAACTAAATTTGATAGATATGTGGAGAACCCTACATCCAAAAGAAAATAAATATACATTTTATTCCAACCCCCATGAATCCTGGTCTAGAATTGATATGCTGTGGATGAATAAGGAATTAGCTATAGAAATTGAAAAGATTGAGATCTCCCCAAATACGTGGGCAGACCATAATCCCCTTGAGATAAAATGGAGAGGTCAAAGGGGGAAATTCAAAAGATGGACACTAAACCCCCAAATCTTAAAAGGAATATATTGAAAGGATAACGAAGGAATTGACATTATTTTTAAAAGAAAATAAAAAACAACACACTTCATTAACAAACGTATGGGATACTATGAAAGCTTATATAAGGGGAATAACAATAGCTTATATGGCAAAGAAAAATAAGGAAAAATGGAAGCAGCATAATATTCTAAAGGAAGAAATTGGAAAATTGGAGAATCAACTTCAGACGAAACCAGGAGATGAATTAATTAAAGAAACTTTGACACTTGACAGACATAAATTAAACATACTAGAACAAGCGGAGATTGCAAGAAATTTAAAATTTTCTAAACAATTTTTTTTGAACATGCCAATAAAACTGGAAGATGGTTGGCTTACAAATTGAAGAAGGAAAAAGAAGGACGGATTATCCAACAATTATATGATGAGATGGGGACCCTACAAAATAATGAAGAAGAAAAAAAGAAAATTGTACAAAACTATTATGTGAACTTTTATGAACAAAATGAAATAGCAATGGATAAAATTGACAACTATTTGTTGGAAGAAGGGATTATACCACTAGAGGAGGGGAAAAGGGCAATGCTAAACAGAGAAATAACGCCAGAAGAATTGAGAGGGGCAATTTTAAGACTTAAGAACAATAAGACACCAGGACCGGACGGCCTCCCAGGGGAAATTTTTAAAAATATGAGTGAGATTATAGAACCAATATTGTTGGAAATATGTAACGAAGCTCTACATGAAGCAAAAATACCAGAATCGTGGCGGGAGGCATATATCACTTTAATCTCGAAAGAAGGTACAGATAAAAATCAAATCAGTAATTACAGACCAATATCCCTCTTAAATGCAGACTACAAAATATTTATGAATATAATAGCAGATAGATTGAAAAGAGTATTGAATGAGATAATACACCCGGATCAAAATGGCTTCCTTCCAAATAAACAAATAAGAGATAATACAAGAATAATAGTAGACATATTGGAGTATTATGAAGCCCACCCAGAGAAACAAGCGGCCCTTGTTTTTCTGGATGCTCAAAAGGCCTTTGATAATCTAAATTGGCAATTCATGATTAGGCAAATTAGACTTATGGAACTGGGAAGTAAATTTGAAAATATGATAGCGCCAATATATAAGAACCAGAAGGCTAGGGTAATAGTAAATGGGGACACCACCAACACATTTCAAATAACCAAGGGGGTACGTCAGGGATGCCCACTTTCGCCACTTCTCTTTATCCTAACATTAGAAATACTTTTAAATAGAATTAGAGCAAACCGAGAAATAAAGGGAACGAAAATTAAAAGAGAAGAGTACAAAGCATAGGCCTTCGCGGACGATATGGTATTTATTATTGAAGAACCTTTCGAATCCGGTCCCATTCTAATACAAGAAATAGAAAAATATGGGGAAATATCTGGACTTAAAATTAACAAAAGGAAAACCAAAATGATAGTTAAAAACTTAACAACAAATCAGAAAAAAGAATTAGAAAAGGAAATGGATTTACAAATTGTCAAAAAAATTAAATATTTAGGGATATGGTTGACTGCAAGATGTTCATCCCTAAAGGAGAATAACTATATGGTATTAGTCCAACAAATAAAGAAGGATTTGGAAAAGTGGGGGAAGTTACAACTATCGCTTTTAGGTAGGATCGCGACTATTAAAATGAACATCCTACCCAAATTATTATACTTATTTCAGACAATTCCTGTATTATTAGATAAGAAATTCTTTGGAGAGCTTAATAAAATTATTATAAATTATGTTTGGTTAGGAAAGAAGGCGAGGATAAAATTACTCTCTCCAAGACAACAGAAGTAGAGGTGGCTTTGGACTTCCGGTGTGGGAACTCTATTACAAAGCAGCAACTCTGGTCTGGATAAGAGATTGGGTTAACTTAAAGAAAAGAAGAATCTTAACACTGGAAGGGCACGATTTACAGAAGGGGTGGCATGCCTTCATGTGGGATAAAGGAAATAGGATACACTCATATTTCCATAGACATAAAATAAGAGATGCTCTGTTACGAACCTGGGAGGATATAAGGAAGAAACACTATAGGAAAATTCCCTGCTGGCTATCTACCATGGAGGCAATGATCCACCCTAACACGTTGGATATAAGCAAAATGCCCAGATATTCGGAAATTTTAGACAAACAGGGGAAACTCAAAAATAGTCAGTTACTAAAAGAACAGGGAATAACTATTGATTGGTGGCCATACTTACAATTGCAATCTAGATATAAAAAGGATGTGGAAGATTATGGAATTGACATGGAATTAAAACAATTAGACAAATTATTGATAGGCCCTGAAGGAAAATTAATATCCAAAATATATAACTATTTATTAGAATTCGATAGAGTAGAGGAGATAGTGAAAGAACCAATGATTGCATGGGCAAAAAACATAGGGCACAATATAGAATTAGAAGATTGGGAAAGAATTTGGAATAAAAATCACAAAATAACAAAATCTGCTGCATATAAGGAAAATCAATATAAAATGCTATATCGTTGGCACCTAGCCCCTGCAAGATTAGCCAAAATGTATCCAAACCAAAGCCCAAATTGTTGGAAATGTAATTATCGTCAAGGTACCTTCTTTCATGCTTGGTGGCTATGTCCTGAAGCGAAGAAATATTGGATTAAAATACAAGAGTGGCTACAAGACTTAACAAAATGTCAAATCGAATTAAATCCAGAAACATTTCTCCTGGGAATACTTTAAAAGAAATTTGATAAGAAAATAAGATATCTGATTTTACATATATTAACTGTGGCAAGAATTGCATTTGCGCAATATTGGAAGGAACGCAATTTACCACCAGAGGGGTTGATTATTCAGAAAATTTATGAATGTGCCGAGATGGACAAACTCACCTTAGAATTAAAAGAAAAAGATGATTCGGAATTTTATGCGGTTTGGGAAAATTGGTATATTTGGATAGACAATAGAAACAAACATTGGAAATATACATAAGGTTATTGTGCAAATTAGGTTATTGTGGGTTAGATTGAATGTACATAGTGTATATATTGTATAGAATGTAGATCCATAGTATATAAAAATGACATAGTCTGCTGAATATGTACTGTATAAAGGAAAAAGTTAATAATAAAAAAAGAACAGATTATAGAGCCTTCAGGAGAAGCATTAGAATCTGGGAAAGAAGAAAAGAAAAGAGAAGCTGAGGGAGGAGGAAAGTTGGAGCTTTTCAATGAATATGAATGGGTTGAACTCCCCTTCAGAAATATCCTACTTAAATGGCTTTCCCCACTACAAAGAGTACCCATAAAACAGAGGAAAAAATACATGGATTTGGAAACCTATCTGGCAAAGGAAGAAAGCCAGAGTTAGACTAAAGAAAATGGAGGACTTGCTCTATTGAATGGGGCCCTATATTATCAAACAGGTGTTTGAATATGGCTAGAAACAGATAACCTTTAGATACTAAAAGACCATCATACTCAGAAAGATATGATTTATACTTAGGATGGTGTACTTTTCTATGAGATGGGAAACATGAAAATAACAGGATGGCTCTCAATAAGGGAAGCTTTTATTCACCTTAATGTAATCACTGTTGAGAAAATCGTAACTTATAAAGATATAATACTGAAGGAAAAACAAAATTGAAATAAGAGAGAAGAGACAAATCACAGCAACTCAGCATTTATTATCTCTTATTTTCTCTATATAGACTGTATTCATTTTAATTCTTCAATATTAACTGCATAGTTCTTTTTACTGTTAACTGTGCATACTTACAGAGATATAATTGCAAAATGAATTACCGTATTTATTCGAGTATAATGCGCACACGTGTATAACGCGCACCCCTAATTTTCGATTAAAAATCGGTATAAAATTTTGTTTCACTTTTTCTCGGCTCAGACCAAGCATTGTAAGTGACAAACGTTGTTGAACACGTGCGGCCATGATAAAAATAATTTATTGACAACGTAAACTATGAACACAATACCGAAATAAAATTACCGGTAACAATATTTATTTAAAATGCTTCAAAGTCAGATTCATCATCAGTTACACTAAAGAGTTGTTCCCATTCTTCTCGAGTTAATTTATCGCCTGCGCCCTCAATGGACCGCCCGCCACTGCGTCACCCCACCCCAGCCCTCGTGTCAAGCCCCACGGGGCTTGCAATTCACAGGGGGGGAGAACTGCAACGCCCGCAGCAGCCGAGCACCGCCGCAGCCGCCCAGCAGCAGAACGCCGCCGCAGCCGCCCAGCTCTCTGCCGGCATCGTTCCAGCTAGCAGGTACGGCCCACCCCCCTCCCCTTGCTTCTCCGCACCGCTGCCTACCTCACTCGAGCCGCAGAGACCTCAGGCAGCGTTGCCCAGCGCGAGGGCGAGGCGGGGAGCATGCAGAGGCCCGCCATTCACATTGGCATAAGTATTCAGACCCTTTGCAACAACACTTGAAATTTAGCTTCGATGCCTCCCATTTCTCTTGATCATTGCTGACATGTTTCTACACCTTGATTAGAGTCTACCTGTGGTAAATTAAATTGATTGGACATGATTTGGAAAGGCACACACACCTCTCTATAGAACAGTGGTTCTCAACCTGTGGGTCGGGACCCCATTTGGGGTCGATCGACCATTTCATGGGGGTCGCCAAGCAAGGCTGTCCGCCATTTTTTTTGTCCATTTTTTTTGTCCATTTTTTTCCCCCTTTTCCAGCGGGTGCCTTACCTCCCTTGGGCTGGGCCAGCTGGTGGTCGGCCTGCTCCATCTCTGCCGCTTGCCAGCTACGCCTCGGCCGGCGCAGGGGGCGGAATCATGCATGCGCAGCACTCCCGGGCAGGGAAAGTCCTCGACTTACGACCGGTTGGGTAGTCCTCAACTTACGACCAGTTTAGTCCTCGACTTACGACCGGTTTAGTCCTCGACTTACGACCGGTTGGGGTCGCGGCATTAAAAAGGTTGAGAACCACTGCTATAGAAGGCCTCACAGCATACTGTAGCAGAGCAGGGTGTTGCTGGGGTGTTGGCTATTCCTGCCAGCTTAGTGTCATCTGCAAATCTGATGAATTCCCCTTCTATACCCTCATCTAAGTCATTTATGAAGATATTGAACAGTACTGGGCCTAAGACAGAACCTTGTGGTACCTGACTGCTTACTTCCCTCCATGTAGATGTAGTACCATTAAGGACGACTTGAGTAAGGTTTGTCAGCCAGTTACAAATCCATCTGGTGGTGATGCTGTCTATACCACATTTTTCTAGCTTACCAAGAAGTATTTATTTATTTATTTATTTAATTTAATTTATATGCCGCCCTTCTCCCTGCGGGACTCAGGGCGGCGCACAACATATTTAAAACAAAAGCATATATACAATCCCCCCCTGTAAAACCGAATTAAACCAAATTTTAAAGTTGTGTCTTCCAAATTCCTAAAAATGAACCCAGTATAAAATCCTCCCTAGGTCAGGT
>NW_015388551.1:0-5100 GCF_001527695.2 Protobothrops mucrosquamatus | reverse complement strand
CAGATAGACGGCGTGGAGTCGCTCTTTGTGAAGTGGGGGAAAGGGGTGCAAGTGGGCTTGTTGATTATATACCTGGCTCCCTGCTATGTATCAACAGCCCTGCCTGAGCTGGCCGACGTGATAGCCGGGGTGGCGGTGGGGACCCCCAGACTTATGGTCTTGGGGGATTTCAACCTGCCATCAGTGGGTGAGACGTCGGTGGCAGCCCAGGAGTTCTTGGCTTCCATGACGGCCTTGGACTTGACCCAGTTAATTCAGGCCCCCACCCACACGGGCGGACACACGCTGGATCTTATTTTTGTCTCGGGCCAGTGGCAGAATGATCTGACATTAGGGGAAATAGTTATTGAGCCCTTGTCATGGTCAGACCATTCTCTCCTAAGGATGGACTTCCGTATAAACTAGCCATTTCTATAACAACAAACCTATCTAATTGGTAAAACCCAAAATCAAAGTTTCATTTTTTTCCACTTCAAGCACAAAGTCCAGAAGCGGTTTCTAAGTAGAAACAAAAGTAATTGTGTTTTTTTTCTTTAATCAAAGCAGTCATGTGAGGTACACAATAAATGTACATGTTGTAATTTGTTGTATAGAGCCAATGGATACCCCTCCTGAAAAGATGAGTTCCTTGCTTGCCAGTGACCCACATTTTGCTACCTATGTTTCATTGCTATCACCAACCTCATTGACAGAATTACAGCCTTCTTTGCCCTGTTATCAGGATAAGACTACACAGTTGGCAGAGTCACAACCATCAGTTGGTGAGAATTTATTGCCCCTGAAAACAATACCCATTCAACTCCCAGTAGATATTACTACTCAAGATGTGGTACAACAGGCAATACGAGACGAAACTCCATCTTTGGCCTCATTCCAGAAGAAAGACTTTGTGAATATATTTAATTCACCGGTAGCACTTTCAGATTCCAAATGACTCTATTCTGCAGAAGGGGGCATCTCTATCCTTTCCTGGAATGTTGCAGGCTGGAAAGCCAAGATGTCAGATGTTTCATTTATGGACTATATTTCTTCTTTTGATATCCTTTTGTTCCAAGAAACATGGACTATGGAGGATCCATTACTACCTGGATATATTCCCTTTACTTTGAATGCAATTCCTAGCATAAAAAAGGGCAGACCATCAGGTGGCCTAATTTCTATGGTATCTGTTAAACTCAGTGTTTCAGTATTTATGCTTGAGTCTTGCTCAAATATGACGTTATCCCTTCTACTTAGATTTAAAATTTTGTACTGTATTATTGGTTAATGCCTATTTTCCTCCATTTCGTGGGCATAGGGAAATAAATAAACTGTGGGATCAGTTTGATGCCTATGTAAATTTGCTATCATGTCATTATCCAGACTCAATTATAATAATTGCTGGTGATTTTAATGCACGCATTGGCAAATCTGATGCTTCCCTACAAACCTATTTTAAGTGGCCAGTGCCCTCTAAAATTGATGTAGGCTACATAGCAGCCAGACAATCTAAAGATCAAAAATGTAATATTTCAGGATTTCGTCTAGCTCAATTTGTGGACAGTATAGATTTAGTCCTACTTAATGGCTCTGTCAAGGGTGATTTAAACGGAGAGTTCACATTCTGGCGTCCTAAGGGAGCCAGTGTAGTGGATTATATATTATGATCTCTCGGAACTTTGTACAGCATATAGTTTACTTTTATATTGGAACGCGCCTTGATAGTGACCACTTTCCATTAATTTGTCTTTTTAATGCTAAGACAAATTTTGAATTATTAGAAGTGTTACAATGAAGGGGCAAGTACAAATTAAATGGTCTCAAGAACTGGCTAAAACTATGGCTGAAATGTTGACCTCAGAGCCCCTGCTTGACATGCACGTTCAAATTTGCTCATCTGATTCATATGAACAAGCAATTTTGTTGTATCAATCAATCACCATTAATCTCCAAACTCCCCTGACAAGATTTACAACAGCTTATTGTGCGTATGCGCATAAAAGATCTAAATCTTGGTATGATAGTGACTGCATTAAAGCAAAAAAAGCTCTCTTAAATGCAATAATTTCCTTTCGCCAGGAAAATTCTGCGAACGCCTCTAAATTACTCAAGACCACAAAAAATTTTTATAAAGATCTCTTAAAGATAAAGCAACAACAGGTTATAAGAGAAAACTGGAGTAATCTAATTTCAGCAGCAAAGCTCAAAAATTCTACTTTGTTCTGGCATTTAATAAATCAGTCTTTTACAAATAGATGTTTTGGTCCTATTTCACAAATATCTGCTGACAAATGGGAGGATCATTTAAAAAACATCTTTAAGCGGGTTCCTGCTGTAATTTCAGAAGTGATTCCCCCCTGTAATGACCTCCCGGATTGGCCTCCAGTATTCATAGCTGAGGTCAAAGATCTTATTGCCCAATTGAAATCAGGTAAAGCATCTGGAGGGGATTTTATCCCCCCAGAATTAATAAGGGAAAATAAAGACTGGTGGACCCCAGTTTTAGCCATCCTATTCACTCATATTAATAACATAGGACATTTTCCACCTGACTGGAATCAGGCCATTGTAGTACCGATATACAAAAATAAAGGAAGTAGACTTGACCCTGTAAACTATAGGCCTATTAGTTTATTAAATACAATAAATAAACTTTATGCCAGATTTTTATATACAAAGTTAGTGGATTGGGTACAAAATGAAAATATTATTGTTGAAGAACAGGCCGGATTTAGGGAGGAACGTTCAACACTGGATCATTGTCTAATTCTGCATCATTTGGCTGAAAAATATTCTACCCCCTCTCGTGGTTCTCTTTATGCAAAATTTGTTGATTTTAAGTCAGCTTTTGACCTAATACCAAGGGAGAGATTGTGGTATAGTCTAAGACATTCCACGATTGATAAAAGGCTGTTGGTTCTTATTCAGTCGCTGTATTCAAATACCTCCCTAAAAATTAGATGTACCCCCTGGGGACATTTATCTAAAGCAGTTCCAACTTATAGTGGTGTAAGGCAAGGTTGCATATTAGCTCCACTACTTTTTAATCTATATCTAAATCCAATAATGCAAGTGCTTGCTGATCCAGCCCATCATCCACCTATCTTGGCTGATTGTGCAATTCCAGCACTATTGTATGCCGATGATATAGTCCAGTGATGGCAAACCTTTTAGAGACTGAGTGCCCAAACTGCAATCCAAAACCCATTTATGTATCGTCGGGTGCCAGGTGGGTGTGGTCCGTTGAGTGGGTGTGACCCATTGGGTGGGCATGGCTGCAGTGGTAATGGCAGGCTGGGTGGGACTAAAAAGTTCAATCAATCAATTCCAACTTTGCAAGATCTTTTTTTTCCCGCGAGAAGTTGAAATTGACTGATTGAACCTTTTTTTTTTTGCACATGGCGGCGGAGGCCTAAAGCAAAAAGATTTTATAAAACCCAGTGGAAGGCCTAGGACTGGGACGATGGCATGTGTGCCCACAGAGAGGGCTCTGAGTGCCGCCTCTGGCACCCGTGCCATAGGTTCGCCACCACTGATATAGTCATTTTGTCCACTTCTCAGGTGGGAATGAGAAAAGCACTCAGGGCACTAGCTTTATTTTGCACAGAATACAAACTTTTAATAAATTATGAAAAAACTAAAGTTTTAGTATTTGCCTCTTACCATCATAAGAACCATAAATGGCAAATTGATGGGACTTCAATTGAACAGGTGTGTACCTATAAATATCTTGGAGTGCAGTTTCATGCCTCCCTATCCTGGAATACTCATTTTCTTTATCGGGCAAGTGTAGCACAGCGCACCTCATCAGCTATCATAAAATTTTATCATTCAAAAGGAGCTTACTTTATCCCGGCAGCTTGTAAGGTTTTTCAAGCTAAAGCAGTCCCTCAGCTCCTTTATGGCTCGCAAATATGTTCACTTGCAAAGCTTAATGCTATTGAAATTATTCAAAATAAGTTTATTAGAGCCATACTGATGGTACCTAAAAGTATCAAAAATGCCACCCTACAGGTAGAAATAGGTACAGTTTCATTGGAAGCTAGAGCATGGTTCCTTCTTCTTACCTTTTGGCTAAAGTTAATTTTGATGCCTGTAGGTTTAGCCCCATTAAGAAGTAATTTTCCATTTCTGCTTAAAGGAATGGGCATATAGAGGCACTTAGCTAAGGTACTTTTAGGAAAGGAGATGTAGTAAGCTGAAGGAATAGAGAGGAACTATATACACTGACTTAAAACATATGTTTAGAATAGTGCACACTATTGTAGAATAGCATATAGCTTATGAATAACATATTATTCATTTTATATAAGGTTTATTTTTATATAAAAACTGCCTAGAGTTAGTATTTTAAAGTATAACTATGAACCAAAGTGCAGCCATGTTTAACTGAAGCATGTTACACACATAGCATTTGGATGAAAAGCAGGCATTCTTTTTTATTATATTATAAAAGTTTTATTAATTTTTAAGAATTACAATCTTTAGTGCTGTGGGAAGTTAACCCAGAGAAGGAAATATTAAAAAGGCAGAAAAAATATTGTTCACCAAAAGGATTTTTAAAAGCATTTTTTGAAAAGCAGAAACCAAACCTGGCCTCATCTCTGCCCAGGGCAGTAGCTAGTCTTATACATATGCAGATGTGGAACCATCAGGAAGTTTGGAGCCAGGGATCTCAAGACAAAAGAGGCTCTTAAGAGTCATTAGCCCCATCACCTGGGAAGCAGGATATGATAATGGGATTAAACCACAGATATCAAGGCCTAGAAAAACACTCAGAAATAGCCTCAAAGTTCATGCCACAGGAACAGGAAACTACCCCAAGCAGGGCTGGGAGGGGGGTATAAAAAGACCTTCTGCCCATGTGTTCCCTCTCTTTTTCTTATCCTCTGCTCCTTCTTGCAAGGACCAACTTTCTTCTACAATAAACTGTAACCTTCTTCCCAAAGCAGTCGCCATGTTTGCTTATTTATTCCCGGCTTGGATGAACCAGGATGAAGACTTACTTCTAACAATTTGGCACCCCAGGATGGGACTCCAAGCTAACCTCTCCAATGGACTGAGACTGGTAAGCCCCATCTTGCCGGCAGCAGACCCCTTGTGTCTGTAGATGGGTTTCCC
>NW_015388550.1:89890-92133 GCF_001527695.2 Protobothrops mucrosquamatus | reverse complement strand
AACGATGGAGCACAGAGAGTACAGATTTATTCTATGCCCCTCTTTATCTATAACCCTGCCTCTCCTTTGTCCAAGAGATGGCTCGTTTGAAATTGTTGGTCTCAAGAACACACAACAGATCTTGTCGCTCTTTGATTGGAAGGCTGCTGTTAGCTAGATGCTATGCTTTGCTTATCCTTATAGTGGTTTATTTTTTTTTTCTTTAAACCTGTTCACAAAATAAACCTGATTCATTAACTATTGTGCAGGGCAGATTCTCACCCTTAAGAACATTCCCATGAACTCACACTCTCAAGAATGATACCTTAACCTTCATCACTTAAATCTTGCCAGGCCCAAGCCCAAAGATGACAGTAAAATCCAATCAAGTCCAATTCTTTATTTGCTTACAATATTCCTAATAGACAGATAGTGCCTCTTCCCTGAAAAACCGCAATGCTCCTGCTAGGATCCCCCTGCCCCCTCCTTCTCCAGGTGCATATCCCATCATACCCTCTTCCTTTTTATTATATGTTACAACTTTTCTCTTCTTGTTATAGGCCAAATTATAATTTATACTGCTTTTGTAACTCCTATGTATTATTTTCAGAAGGTATATATAAACTGTAACCTTGTGAGCTTAGAGTTGTTCCATTTTCCTTTGATGAGAGCCCAGTGATTGTAGTGGTGTCACTAAAAAAAATACTTTGTTGTGTTTATCTCCAAACCCTTTGATTCCTTTATTTAAGTGGGCACTTTCCTGCAACAGCCTGGTTTAGTGAATAGCATTGGAAAGCTAAAAAATCTGGGGACTTTCCTGTGTTAGATGCACCTCAGCCAGATTTGCAGGTTTGTGGTCTGTGCCTTTGTCCTTTCCCCCCCCCCTCTCCAATCCTGAGCCCATTGGAGATACTGTATATGACTGGGATTTACATAGTTGGGGGTATTTTGCAGGATTGAGTCCAGAACTTTATGGATGTGAATCTATGTGAGTTGCAACTCTGGTAATCAAAGGTTCCTGCCATCTAACTCAGCAGGAGTGAGTAATAGGGAATGAGGGATTTGACAATAACCTTAAGTAAGTATAAGTGCAAAATAAAAAAGGGGATGACAGGGTGATAATTGTCTGATTCCCCCCCCCCTTAATCTGCTTCTTGCTGATTGTGGTATATTTCTGTCCAGTGATAAATTCCTGCCTGTACTGTATAGCAACAGCAATAGCAATAGCTCTTAGACGTATATACCACTTCATAGTGCTTTGCGGCCCTCTCTAAGTAGTTTACAGAGTCAGCATATTGCCCCCAACAACCTGGGTCCTCATTTTACCAACCTCGGAAGGAAGGAAGGCCAAGTCAACCTTGAGCTAGTCAGAATCAAACTCTTGGCAGTGGGCAGAGTCAGACTGCAGTGCTGCATTCTAACCACTGTGCCATCACAGCTCTTATATACCAAGTCTCGGTATTCTCTGCCACCCTCACTTGAGGAGGTTGGGAGACTCCCCCATGTTATATGCACTGTAAAATGCAAGGGGGGGGATGGTTGATTCCTGTGTCCCCACAAGGCTGTGAGAAGTTGTGTGTGGGGGTATAATTGAGGAGCTTTTCCCACTTATGTATATGTTTGTACCTATATACATTTGAGCTGTCAGTAAGATTTCCTAGTCACATGGGGGAGGGGGATAGGAGAGAGGGAGAGATTGTTTCTCAATGAGTCTTCCATTCAGAAAGCAAACTTAATAGAATGCACGGATAACCTTGAGGAGAAGGGAAAGCAGATGCTGCCTAGGAAACCATTAGACAAGAGAGGCAGGAGTCCACAATCATTTAACAGTCAAAGAAACAAACATAGGAAGGAGCTGCCCTAATGGGTTTAGCAGTTAAAAGGGTTTAGTTAAAAGTGGCAGACTTACAAGATTGATGTTGACCTTCCCAGGGAAACTAGATAGGAAACAGCACTAGATGAACTACATCCACTTTATTGTAGGCTACATTAACAAAATCTGAAACTCCCCCCCCCCTCGTTTTTAACTGCTATCTCCCCTAAGTGCCAGGGGTAGGAGGGAAGGTTTATTTATTTATTTATTTATTTATTTATTATTTGGATTTATATCCCGCCCTTCTCCTCGCAGGACTCAGGGCGGCTGACAATCAATTAAAATACATAAATAACAATACAAATTTAAAATTAATTAAAAGAGATATTTAAATATTGTCAAATTAAAATATAATTAAAACCCCTCTAAAAATTACCCTAGGCCAGTCCTG
>NW_015388550.1:85562-87426 GCF_001527695.2 Protobothrops mucrosquamatus | reverse complement strand
CGCCACAAAGCGTAGGTTGGAGACTGGACGATAATTTGCCAATACATCTGGATCCAGGGAGGGCTTCTTAAGGAGGGGCCTCACCACCGCCTCCTTTAGGACCGCGGGGAAGGCACCCTCCCGTAAAGAAGCGTTTGTAATTCCCTGGAGCCAGGCTCGTGTTCCCTCCCGAGCCGCCAGTACCAACCAGGAGGGACACAGATCCAATAAACATGTGGTTGCATTCAGTCCCCCCAGGATCTTGTCCACGTCCTCGGGAGCCACAGAGTCAAACTCCTCCCATACAACAGTCTCAAGACCTGCCCTCGCCTCCTCCCCCGGGGCCACCCAGTCGGAGTCCAAACCCTCTCAGATCCGAGCGACTTTGTCATACAGATATTGTGCAAATTCCTCAGCCTTCCCCGCCAGGGGGTCCCCGCCCCCCCTCAATTGAAGGAGGGAGCGGGTCACCCTGAAGAGGGAGGCCGGGCGATTATCTGATGACGCAGTGAGGGTGGAGTAGTAATTAGACCTCGCCACCCTCATCGCCACGAGGTAGGATCTAACATGTATCCTTACCTGTGTTCAGTCGGATTCGGTTCGGGTGACCCTCCAACTGCTCTCTAGGCGTCTTTTCCGGCGTTTCATCTCTCTCAGCCCCTCGGTAAACCAAGGGGCCAGTTGAGACCTACGCCGGGTCAGAGGCCGCAGCGGCACGACTCGGTCCAGTGCTGCGGCTGCGGCCACATCCCAGGCCGCAGCCTGATGTTCCGCCGAGTCGTGACCCAGCTCTTCAGGATATGGCCCAAGCTCCGTCAGAAACTCCTCCGGGTCCATCAGGCGCCTGGGACGGAACCATCTAAGCGGTTCCGTCTCCCTGCGGCGAAGGTTCCCTCCTTTATGATGGATACAGATATAGATAGATAGTCTTTAACAGCACAGGACTTTCCATGCACACCTTAAACTCAAGTGGGTTAATGAGGTTACTCATATTGCTAGAGGGATCACCAGTATTCTTCTGTCTTCGCAGAACCTTCACTCCCTAAAAATGTCAGCTTGTCCCACTAGATTGTATAGGATAGGCATGCTGTAAGACCATTCCCTTACATGCTGCTCTTTTATGGGATCTGGGAAACCTGACTCTTCCATTGCAGCCCTGCCCTATGGAACCGCTTTTCTCTTGAGATGGAGAAGACTCCCAACCCTTTCAACCTTCCAAAAATCACTTAAGACTTGCCTATTCTCCACGTTCTGGTCTACTGGTTAAGGCAACAGGCTGGGAAGATGTGAGAGCGTGAATCTAAGTCCCACCTTAACCATGAAAGCCAGCTGGGGTACCTTGGGCCAGTCATGCTCTCTCAACCCAATTCACTTCACAGGGTTGTTGTGAGAAAAATAGGAGGAGGAAGGCATGTGGGATATGCTTGTTGCCTTTAATTATTTGTAAAAATAATAAAGATGGAATATAAATAATCAATCAAACAAACAAACAAACAAATAAATAAGGTGAGATTGTTGTGGGTTGCATCAGAAAGTTTAGCGTAGCATGTTGTCTTTCCCTTTCTGGTGTTACTGCTTTTGCTTCACTATGTGCAGGGCTTTTTTTGTCATAGAACACCCAGAACAGAGTTCTGGCACCTTTTTTGGATGGAACCTTGTAGGGTAGGCAAGGCGGGTTGTATGACATGTGTGAGTTCCGGCACCTTTTTTTTTCTTCAAAAAAAGCACTGACTACGTGTATTGTTTTTATCCTTCAATTGTGAGCTCCCTGGAGTTTGATTTAAAATATCAGTGTTTTAAAGCAATAAATACCCTTTGTATGTACCATGAGACTGAACAACTGCCTGTCATTTGATGGAGCTCCCTGTTAGGGGATTGCCATCTT
>NW_015388550.1:0-85176 GCF_001527695.2 Protobothrops mucrosquamatus | reverse complement strand
AGTCACTTAACAACCATGTTACTAACTTAACAACTGCAGTGATTCACTTAATAACTGCGGCAAGGAAATAGCAAAGGCTGTAAAATGGGGTAAATTCACTTAACAACTGTCTCACTTAGCAACATAAATTTTGGGCTCAACGGTAGCCGTAAGTTGAGGGCTACCTGTACTTGCTAAATGCAGTATCAAGAAAGGAAGCTGCCACTAAGGAGTGACTGGAATACAAAAATTGAAGAAATAGAGCAATACAGAATTATAGAAGAAATTAGGTTGGACCAATGCAATAATGCAGGAGGTAGCCTAATAGAGTTTTGTGAAGAGAATGATTTGTTTATTGCAGATACCTACAGCATAAATGCCATTATGCATAATACTAGAATCAAACTGAATACATATTAGGAAACAGAAGGCGGAGAAGTCTATTGCAATCAGCCAAGAAACCTCCAGGTGGAATGGACCATGAATTATTGGTATCAAGCAAACAAGTTATGCTTAGAAATCCAAAGACAATAGCCAATGCCAGCAGGATTTACTCTGGAGACCTTAATGCCGATTTTATAGTTTAAGGAACAGTTTCATAGGGTTTCCCTTTAAAAAAAAAGAAAAAAAGAATCAGTGTTGCTATGGAAGTGATAAAGAGACTTTGTGAAAGCGTAAAGTCAAAAATGAAAATACTGCACTGAAACTCTTTATTAATGCATGACGGAACATACACACAGAGAGAAGATGCTCAGGAAGCAATTTCATTCGAAAGGAAGCTATGACCAGCAATCAACCAGCTATCAGATAGGAAAGCAGATGAATTACCCATTAAACTGTTTGAAGCAGTAGGACAAGACCCCTCGGTATCAATGAATATGAAATAAGGCTGGGGCCTTGAGATTGGGAAAGATTGCTACATATATCCCAATTCTAAAGAAAGGAGATGCTGGAGAATGCATATTTGACTAAAACCATGGCATGAATATCTCATCTAAGAAAAGTTTTAGAAAAGAAGAATAGCCAAATGTGGAAAAAGTGAAGGGATAAAACAAATACCTGAACTCAAACCTCCAGACCACCAAGGCTCCTGAATCCAAATAAGCCTGCGAAACTGAATTTGGGTCGGTCACCAGGACCAAAGATTTACGGTACTCTTCCAATCTTTCAGACTTATGCTGGAGCCCATCTTCAGGGAATTTCTCCCTACTGGAATACGTGCTTTGGGGCTGTTCTGTGAGTCATATTTATGTAGTGCCTTCCTATTGGCTGATTGGTGTGTTGATGGCTGGCGATTGGCTGTCGTTTCCTTGGGCTGTCAAGCCTCGACTCCTAAGTATTTGATAGGCTGGTGGTAATTCAGCACTCCTGTTAACTGACAAGCCTCCTTATAATAGTTTGTTTAGGCATTGGCCAATGCTGGCTCATGAGTTATTTTAAATTAGCTCTTGTATTTTTACATGGGAACTGGGAAGTATAACTAATAACAAAAACTGACTAGTGCTGATGTCTATTTTTTTATTCTGGTTATTTCATTATGAACAGAAAATCTAACCTATGTTATAATTGGCATTTGGTATCATTACTGGGTAGCATTTATTATACAACCATATAAAGTTTGGTTGTATCCTCCTTCGGTGGGCACAATCTTGCGGTCTGTCCCTAGCCCTGTTCAGATAAGCAGATTGTGTGGTTTCCTCTCAAAAATTGGACATGGAGAATGGGGTTTTTTTTCCTTCAAAAGACAGGTTTCTTATCAAGCAGAGGGTCATTCTATCGTATAGCTAACATAGTAGTTGGATAATGGAAAGAACAAGAGAAATTATGGACAATAATAAAGGCTGGCTGTTTCCTTGAGGTGATGGATGGCAAGCAGAAATGCACATACTTTGGAAAAGCAGATGATTGAATGTCTATGGTTGGCAAGGCTGGAGGCAGTAGAAGGGGAGAAGGCAATGGATGGACTGTATCAAACAAATTGCTGGACTGTCCTTGCAAGAGCTATGTCTTGTCTCTGGAAGCAGATGGAGATGGTGAGCATTTCTTCATATAGTTGTCACGAGTCAAGCACATCCTCATGAATTCTCTGTAGTCTTACTTCCAAAGACTAAAAGTGCAATTGTCTCTTGCTCATGATCAGATTATTGGCCCAAATAATCTGATATCTCTCCACAACAATTTGGAATTCCAGAATGCTTTTAAGTAAAATTATCAAAATCTCTTTCCATGAGGCATGTTCGTTGCATTTAAACTGCAATCCCAAATATCGGGAGGACATTCCATCCAGTGATTGTTTCTGGTCCAGCTGACTCTAGGTTTTCAAACAGAGGCCTTTTCTAGACCATTTCACTTAGAACCTTTTTGCATGAAATCTAAACGGGGTTGCAGATGATGGGACACAGTGTTATGCACACAATGGTTAGGATTGCTCTCCAGGCTGTTTTTCCACACTGTTTGTGGTTTTACCTTGGATTCTTCCTCTGTTTTTTTGCCAAATCAGTGCCCAGTGGCTGGAAGCCATCTTCACATATAGTTTCTCAATTTCTGATATAGAATATGATGCCTACATTGAATAAAACATAGCTTGTTTGGTTAGGATGTGGTTTTTTAAAAAACTAAATTTCACAAAGCTGGTGTCAACTGAAATCTTTTTTCAGTATTTGCTACAATTTAAAGCTTGTGGGGCGGTGGGTGAGGGGGAATTCTATTCCTGATTTGTTGGCATACCCATTATCAGTGAAGAGGATGCATGCCAGAGATTACTTTCTCCAAGCTTTTATTCGGCATGCTTTGGCAAAGTCCAGATAAATCCTTATTAGCTGGGATTAGAACATGTTTCAACTGAGCACAAAAAGTGAAACAAATTTGAATAGATGTATTAAAAACATAAGCTGCTTACAGCTATAGGATCCCATAACACCATGGTAGATAAAAGTTTGAGATGTTTGCCCTCCCAGAAGAGCAATAATAACTGAAATTGTCAGATTTCACTAAGATTCTAATGAGTTCAGGCAATTTTTTTAAAAAAAATCAAACATGTAACTTTATTACATTATGTACTGTGAAACTGTGGTCAGAAGATTATATTGAAACCATCTTTCCTTTCTGTTAGCTAGTTGGCTGTGCTTCCATTTGGAATGCTGGGCTGTTGACATTTTGCCTTATTATTTTGCAGTGCAGTTGCTGGGGTGTATAAATATCTGGTGCCAAAGAATGTATAGATAAATATGATGATTTTGGAATATAATATTCAGAAAAAGAAACATGCTGAAAGGCAGTTTGGGAAGCAGAAGTTTTAAAAGTATACATTTAAGATAACCTCCTTCACAACAACAAAGGAGGGCTAAAAAAAAAAGTTATAAGTATAGAAAAGTATTGCCTAATGTAGGAGCAATATAAATCTTGTCAACCTAAGATGGTCAGCTCCAAAACAATCCTGATATCAGGCCCAAAACCAAGAATAACATGTGATGATCCTTCCAAGCTGAGTTCTTTATTGTTTCACCCCTGTAGACAGAATCTTGCCAAAGTGAAGCCCTATATTAACTGCTTCTATCATATATTCTGTGAACTATTAGGGAGGGGCTGTCTTCATTTTCTCACACACATAATATCTGGGTTGAATTGCCTCTTATGCCTCTGGAATGCACCCCTCCTTTTGGCAATCCACTTCCTCACTACATTTCATACACCTGGGGATTTTCCATTCAATAACTGTATGCATGGGGAGAGAGAGAGAAAGAGGAAGGGAGGGAGGATGAGAGAGAGAGAGAGAGAGAGAGAGAGAGAGAGAGAGAGAGAGAGAGAGAGAGAGAGAAGAAACCTGGCTGTAGGTGAGAAGAGAGGAAGGGAGTCCCATTTCATTTTAAAAATGGTTAAATTCACCAGGCAAGAAACCCTCCCCCAAAATAACTGATCTTCTGGTTACTCTTCAAAGGCACTCATATTTTGCAATGCCTAGTCTTGTGACCTCTTGCTCATTCCACTTTACAACAACCTCCCCTAATTTAAATAAATAAAAGATACAAAATGGTCCTATTCTTGCTTATTAATTGGTGAGGCGAAACTCGTTTTCCTATGAATTCATGGAATAAAGTCTGAACAAGAATATGTAACTGTAGGTGGCAATAGGACATGTACCTATAGAAGCAGACTATATAAAGTGACTATATGAAAATTAGTAGAAATAGTTCTGCTATATTCATAACCACAATGCCAACTATGATTGGTACGATGAGAAATTCAGCAAAATGGGATAGAAACACCCTGGCTGAAATGTTGTCTCCATTTGGTTTGTCACATATTTGATTCGTGGAATAAATATTCCTGTGTTTTAAAATGCCAGCAAATCAGGATTTCATGAAACATCATCTTGAAAATGAGGAAAAAATCATTTATGTGCAATGCCAATATTTCATTGTACAAATGTTCTTAATCAACACCCTGCTGATTTTTACTTGGTATACTTTGCAATTACATGTTTCTGTTGGTCTGATGAGTGATTTTGTGCCATCATTGTAACTGTTTTTAACCTTGGCCCCAAAAACTTTTCTGCAGCTCGGAATGGCACTTAGAAGAGCCCAGAAGATTGTGATTCTACTGAATTTTTAGGGATTATTGACAGACCCAATACTTATTCATTTGTAAAACAAAACAACATGCTTGACAGTTCTCTGTTCAATGTGTGCAGGTGAAATTTAGTTATTGTCCAGGGTTCTGAACTGTTTCAGTTTCAATTCCCCCAAAGTTGTTTTGTGGCAGTCTTTAAAGTTGGCCCTGAATGGGAAAAGAGGCCACTTCCTTAAAAAGCTGAAGAGATCTCTTCTGTTCATACTTCTGCAAGCTCCAAATCACCTTTTAAAAATCAAAACTAAACTGCTGTAAAGCTTTAAAGATGTAAAGATGTTACAATATTGTAAAGATGTTGTAAAGATTTAAAGATGTTGTAAACATGTTGTAATTGCTGTAACTCTGGAAAGAGTTTCTGGAAAGAGTTCAGAGAAGAGCGAGAAAGATTATTGGGGGCTGAAGGCTAAAACATATGAAGAACGATTGCAGGAAAGTCTGTCAGAAGTCCCTCATTGTCTCTGAAGTGAGAAGGAGATGGACAACATGCTTGTAGGTTGTAGGTTGGATATGTCTAGTTTAATGAAAAGAAGAACTAGGGGTGACATGATAGCAGCGTTCCAATATTTGCCACAAAGAAGAGGGGTTCAACCTATTCTCCAAAGCACCAGAAGGCAGGATAAGAAGCAATGGATGGAAACTAATCAAGGAAAGAAGCAACCTATAACTAAGGAGAAATTTTCTGACAATAAGAACAATCAACCAGTTGAACAATGCCTTCAGAAGTTGTGGGTGCTCCAACACTGGAGGCTTTTAAAAAGAGACTGGACATCCATTTGTCTAAAATGGTATAGGGCAGTGGTTCTCAACCTGTGGGTTGGGACCCCATTTGGGGTCGATCGACCATTTCACGGGGGTCGCCAAGCAAGGCTGTCCGCCATTTTTTTTGTCCGCCATTTTTTCCCCTCTTTTCCGGCGGGTGCCTTACCTCCCTTGGGCTGGGCCAGCTGGTGGTCGGCCTGCTCCGTCTCTGCCGCTTGCCAGCTACGCCTCGGCCGGCGCAGGGGGCGGAACCACACATGTGTGGCGCTTCCGGGCAGGGAAAGTCCTCGACTTACGACTGGTTGGGTAGTCCTCGACTTACGACCAGTTTAATCCTCGACTTAACGACCGGTTTAGTCCTCGATTTATGACCGGTTGGGGTCACGGCATTAAAAAGGTTGAGAACCACTGGTATAGGGTCTCCTGCTTGAGCAGTGTTTGGACTAAAAGACTTCCAAGGTTCCTTCCAACTCTGTGATTCTGTTATTATGTTATGTACTAACCACACATTTCATATATTTTCTTGGCAATTTAAGATATCAAAAACCCTAAAAAAGTTTTTACTTACTCTCAGCCCCATTAGATAGACTAGATCATAAAATCAACTCCAGAGGAAGGCTAAAACGCTTATAAGTGCTATGTGCTTAGAGCTCAAAGCATTGTTAGGGACCCCACACCCCCACTTTATGGTCTGTTTCTGTTGCTCCCCTCTGAGAGGAGGTTTCGAAGTATTTCTAGCAGGACTACCCGATTCTGTAATAGCTTTGTTCCCTGTGCCATCTGTCTGTTAAACTCGCAATATTCATTTTTCTCGCCATGCACATATATACATAATCCAAACTAGACTGTGTTGTTTCTCTGTGTCATATAATATATGTGGGAATATGCACAATTCTTTATTTATTTATTTGTTTATTTTTGTCATATTTATGTAGTGTATATTGGAAGTAGTGACCCCTTGAGAGCTGTATGCAATGAAATTTCTTTTTAATGTATGCTGATTAGTGTACATTCAAAGTGACAATAAATTTATTATTCTATTCTATTCTATTCTATTCTATTCTATTCTATTCTATTCTATTCTATTCTTATTGAGATTTCTTATAATGCAGAATGTTGCAGGTCTGATTTTGCTGTACCTTCTCCTGCTTCTTAAATTCCCGTGAATTAGAGAGAAATCTGTCTGAGCCAATTTCAAATATTATCTGGATGTTCTGGACTTTAAAAAAATGTTTTAGTTTTTGTTGCTTTGGCAATGGACTCTGCTTCTTCCATGAAGGTCATCTTCCATTACTCTCTACATTTCTTTAATTCCTTAAATCCCTTTTATTATCAATTTTACAACCCACTCAATTCAAAAGACTCTAGTGAGTTGCAACAGCTTAAATGCAAAAATAAAATAAAAGTATTACAACAATAGTCACAATAGATCAAGACCAATAAATTGACCCTTTGAAAATGGATACCAGTAAACCTTAGATGCATTGAAAGCCCAGTGAAATAAAATTGCCTTAAAATATTTTCTAGAAATTGTAAGAGAGGGTTCTTTATGGATGTCTGGGATTGAGGAGCTTTGAAGTATGGTGGCACCACAAAGACAAGATTTCATCTTGTCCATCTCCCTCACTTCAGAGACAATGCAGGACTTCTGACAGACTTGCTGGATAAGGATATTCAATTTGGCAAGATACTGCCTGATCTTTGAAGAATACATCTGTTTCAATACACATTTTAAATGAAAAGGAGCTTTTATTGAAACAATCAACCAGATATAGACTTTGCTAAGGAATACAGTCATTTTGGACTTCTAGACCAGGGGTCCCCAACCCCTGGTCTCTGGACCAGTACCGGGCTACGGCATACCAGCAACTGGTCATACAAACAAGCAAAACTCTATCTGTGGGATGCAGACAGCATACAAAACCACGTACCCACCAGTCCACA
Organism: Protobothrops mucrosquamatus; assembly: GCF_001527695.2. NCBI lineage: Eukaryota > Metazoa > Chordata > Lepidosauria > Squamata > Viperidae > Protobothrops > Protobothrops mucrosquamatus. Next base: position 77,865 of record NW_015388550.1, on the reverse strand, counting down.
GAAAAACCTCTCTCCATGGAACCAGTCCCTGGTGCACAAAAGGTTGGGGACCTCTGTTCTAGACCCACAAGTGGCTCAAACCAATAACTTCATTTTATTTAAAATTAAAATAAATCCACTATTCCTTTTGTATTTTAGCCTTGTTCTTTGAAAACTACTGTCAAGCAACCATTCCAAAACAAGGCCTTGAATAGTGCCCACATGAGAACTTTTAATTCAACACCAATTCCATCATTAAATATCTACAGGAGATTTCATGAAGCTCATACAGCCTTTCATCTGTTCCATTTACAAATCAAATGGCTTCAGATTGCTGTTCTTTCAGCTGTTCTCTGTGGTCTCTTTTACTATGTAAAACAGATTAATTTTTGTAAGATAAGCCTATAAAAGATTTCAAATTACCCAGCACAAACCCTGTCACTCCAGAAATATCCTTTGCTACATTTATAAGCTTTTGAGAGTAACCTTGAGAATACTATTGCTGGAGAGAAAACATGCATCTTTCATTAGGAATCGGCAAATAGCAGGGCAATTTTATGTAGTGCTAATTTATTAGCCTGCCAAAATATTCTTGTTAGGAAAAAACAAAAGTATATTCAAAATTAGAAAATGGTAATCATACTAATCTCTTTCCAATTTCCATTCTATTTCATTTCCATTCTCAGAATCAGTTGAAAGTAGAACCAAGAAGAAAAGCTCATACATGGAGTTAGACAGGGAACTGGAAAATGCTTGATGACCAAAGAGAGATGTCAGGCCATAATTTGAAGATCAAGGGGCAGTGTTTCAGTTGTTAAAAGTAATAAGTCTACAAATTTAGATCATTGACTGATAGATTTTATTATGTCCCAGATTACTAGGAAGGGAGAGCTTATAAAGCCAGGGGTTCTTCACATGAATATCAGCCATTCAGTAATTTGAAAAATGTTCATTCTCAAAAGTAAGGCTACTCTTTGGAATAGATCTGTATACATAGGGAAACCTGGTCATCAGTTCCATCTACATCTCTGATTTTTCATTAGATCCATCCTTTTCTCCTTCTCCTTCTCCTTCTCCTTCTCCTTCTCCTTCTCCTGCTCATTCCAAGCACAGGACCTAGATCTGAGCTGAAAAGGTCCTGCCTTTTAAGTCTTGTAGTTCAAATTAATTATCAGATTATTAGCATCCCTGGATAACTGTAGCAGTACTGTACTGAAGTTACAGGAGAATCCTTGGGTTGTCTATGCAGGCGTAAGCAGGGGAAATCAATGATGTTAAAATGACAAGTATGGCTGATGACCAAAATCAGTCCCTTTTTATATGTGTGTAAGGCAGGGATCTTCAAACTTGGGCCTTTTATGACTTGTGGACTTCAACTCCCAGAATTCCTCAGCCAGGCACGCTGGCTGAGGAATTCTGGGAGTTGAAGTCCACAAGTCATAAAAGAGCCAAGTTTGAAGACCCCTGGTGTAAGGCATACAACATATGTTAAAAAGAGTTTCAATTATCCAGTCATACATGGTTGCCCAAATAGTGGCATTCTTCGATAATGACAGACTTACTACTTAAACAATACCTCCCTATAATATTGAATACGTTCTTAGTTTTGGTATACAACCTGCATGGATTGACTGCATACACACATTTATTCCCATAACATTTTTTCAGTACTGAATATATTTCAATAAGTATGCAGAAGTTCTATGGAAGATTCATTCAGGTTCTTCAGTATAAAATTATATTAATTCATACTTAATATGAATATTAAATGGGGGATGCACAAATCCAGACTAGTTCTTGGTGGTATAGAACATCTAGCTTTTACTTTTCATCTGCTTTGTGTTTTAACTTTTACCAGAGCTATGCAAATATCTAGTAACCCTTCCAGTGAAAAGGTTGAAATCACTTCTCTTAATGATGATCCAGTGTAAAAAGTACTATTTGAATTCATTTCATTGATGCCTTTGTGTCAATGATTAATGGATGATGCAGTTGATTAATGCAGTTTTCTTAGCAAGATTTCAAAAATGGTTTTCCATTACCTTCTTCCCAGAGCTGAGAGAGAGAGAGAGAGAGAGAGAGAGAGAGAGAGAGAGAGAGAGAGAGAGAGAGAGAGAGAGAGAGAGAGAGAGAGACCCAGTTGACTTTGTGTCTAAGGTGGAACTAACCTGCCTCCTGTTTAATCTCTTACTCATCCACCCCTTTCTGTTGGCCTTTAAAGGTCACATCCACTATTCCTGCATTATGCTGAAATTGTGAATTCATCATTCACCCTCACAAAGTTGTGTTTAGTTCATATTAGCATACATGGTAACAATTCTTCCAACAATTTCTTACCTCTGCCTTTCATTCTTAAGACATTTGACCTGGGATACTTAGAGAGAGAAAAAACATCCCCATTCTGAATTTGCTCAACGAAAGATCCATCAAGGAAGGGACATTAGCTGAGAAGAAGGATGACCAGCATCAATATGATATTCATAGCATTATTCTTGCCATTGATCCAATTCTCTGTGGTCACTCTATTCTCTAAATGAGTGTGTTTTCACTCTGAGACAAAATAACCTACAAAGAGATTTGTTTTTCATCTGTACTGTTCTGGTTGTTAAATGTGATTTTACATCCCCCAAATATAAATAACTACCATAGAAATAGTCCATCTATTCCACCCATGCAAGTCATGCCAATATTCTTTACAAAACTGACATGGATCTCCCTTTGAAATATTTTAAAATCTAGCTTTATAATACTTGATATTTGTGATATTCTCCTAGGGGTCCACACAGGCATACTTATTTATTACATTTACATGCATGAATTTATGAATGTGAGCAGAATAAATCTTATCATTTAAAGATGGAAATCATGCAGAGCTTTGTGTCTACAATCTACATCCATGGGGAATGCAGGAAGAGCATAAATAATATTATTGATTGCAGAGCATAGAACTGACTCCATGAAAATCATACCTTTCATCTGGATAAAAAGTTTCTAGCTTTGTAGCCTGAAACATTTCAGTTGACTCCTCATCCAGCTTGCCTAGTTAAAAAAAAATCTAAGGAACTAGGGAAGAGAGACTAAATCAGTGTTTTCCACACATGGCAACTTGAAGGTGTGTGGATTTCAACTCCCAGAATTCTAGAATTCTTCTAGGAGTTGGAATGTCTAGTTCTAGAACTAGGCAAACCTCTTTAAGTTCTGATTCCATTTTATTGGCAAATCTCAGGAAACCTTCTGACATACATATGCTTTGCGTAATACTGTAAGACAGCTTGGTGAATTATACCAAACGGGAAAAATAAATCCTTAGGAGTGGAATACTGTCTTATTTGCACAAGACAGTTCTCTGCTGCATTGATATTTCAAAATGTTTTTCCTTCTTTTAGTATCATCTGAATTCAGGGATTGCATGGGGCTGGGCTGGGCTTCAAAAAAATCAGTTGATGGCTGCAACAACATAACTAAAGTTCAATCTTTTTAAAAGGCATCTGTCATGCAGTCGTGGCTACCATTTTATGATGTCTTCCTATACATCCTCCTTTTTTTTGTTCCTTAAACATGGGCATTTAAGTTGGGTGCACATTGCAAGACACACAATTTCCTCTCTCTTTTTTGCCACCAATTTCACTTTTTGGATTAGGGAAGTTTTGTGTCTGGCTTTACAGAGGATAGATTTTTACCCACATGGAGATGGAGGTACTTATTTCAGCATTATTTTGACAGGTAGAGAACCAGGGCGGAAGGTGAAATTCCTGTTCTCAGTAGTTTTGTTTTGCAGAATGTCAGAAATTGTTATTTTGGGGAAACAGGAGGCATTTTGGCATTTATTTTAAGTCATTCCTTACCTTCCTTCAATTTTTACCAGAATCAAATTACCAGGAGCATTTCTATTGTAATCACATCCCTGAAACATTTAAAGTGGAGGTTTTGTCTTTTTATATTTTAGTAACCTAAGCAACCAACCTTTCTTCAGATTATTTTCTTGGTTGGCTAACAAAGTCTTTGCCTCTTTTAAGTATCAATCATCCTTTATATTTTTATTTTTTCTTTATCACAATAGAAACGTTTGGCACCATTCAATCCTAACAATGTTCAGTCTGCCTAGAAAAGCACCATTATAAATGCAGGGAATATCACAGGGACATGACACAACTTTGAAGAAGATTGACTGCATGACTAATGCGAACATCTGCTTTGAACAGGAGAATGAGGAAAGAGAGTTTTGTAGCTTGCCTAACCATATTTGAATTTATAATCTTTAATGAGGTATAAGCTCATTACAAGCCTGCTTTTCCCAACTTTATTTATTTATTTCCTGTGTAAAATATCCCGAGCTCTTTAAATGAATGAATGAATGAATGAATGAATGAATGAATGAATGAATGAATGAATTCTTCTAAGCTCTCTCTTGATTTATTTATTCTACTTCAGAGACAGTCTGTGAAGGCCTACTGTAGCTCAGAGGAAAGGACTTTAGTGTTGGGAAATGTGGAAGGAAAGAGAAAGGAAAGAGAAAAGGATGACCAGCAGTAAGTGGTGAGACAGTTAGAGTGAAGATGGATCCACTGTTGGAAGTCTTGACAGACCAAGTTAGGGACAGATCATCATGGAGAAAATCTGTGTGGTTGCTAGAAGTAAAAAAAAATATAAAATTATTTGGTGGCACATAATCCAATAATATAGCTAGCCATCTCCTGAAATGAACTCTGGGCATGAACAAAATATAAAAAGTACTTTAAAATTAAATATTTCAAATAATAAATTGCTTTGAGGTACCAATAAAAACTGACATCCATCTACCAACCACCTGGTGCCAGCTCTATCAACATTTTGGCCCATTGCCTGACGGAAAAGCTGTGTCTTCTCCATTTTCCTGAAAGCCAACAAGATTGAGGCCATTGTATCCCTGAGGAGAGGCTGTTCCATAAATCAGGTCTCAAATATATATATATATATATATATATATATATAAAAGGCTTCCAAGGCCACCTCAGAAGATGCTGCTCCACCAAGGGGACCCAGAGCATGACAGATCTAGCAAGATGGCCAGAAACCATTGGGGATATGTGGTCCTGCAAGAAATCACTTCTGCAAAACTACTGCATAACACATTAAAACTGTATAACAGATTAAAAATAAAATAGAGTTTTATTCAATAATAATAAAGTGGCAATAACTAACTCCTCAATTTCAACCAAGTTTTCTCCCCCCCCCCAATTCCAAATCCAAATTCAGAATCAGGTAATTCAGACTAGAAATAAACATGGCCGTACATTGTCATGAATGATGAATCATCATTACAGAGAACCCATGTGGAGGAGAGGGAAAGGTTCCGAAATGGTGTTAGGAAGGGCCTTCTGGACTCATCTCAAGACCAGAATTTTCTTGGGTCAACACTTTCTCTCTGCTCAACCTGCTCATTGGGTTGTTGTGGGGAAAAGTAGCAATAGAGGGAATAATATGTACAGTGCATCACCTTGATCTTCTGAGTAAAAGGTGGAGCTCTGATATAACGAATAAATAAAACATCATAATTTTATTGATGCTTTTACTTGATTCTTCAGTATTCTTTTTTGGGATATCATCTTTGTATTGCTGTTTGCAAGGAGGAGGAGGAAGAGAGAGAGAGAGAGAGAGAGAGAGAGAGAGAGAGAGAGAGAGAGAGAGAGAGAGAGAGAGAGAGAGAGAGAGAGAGAGAGAGANAGAAAGAAAGAAAGAAAGAAAGAAAGAAAGAAAGAAAGAAAGAAAGAAAGAAAGAAAGAAAGAGAAAAGTCATATGCGTGCACACACTCACTCTACCTTCTATGTCTATGGCATTTAATTCCCAGTGGCTCTGATTACTATAAAATTAAATTCACAACTCAAAGCGCTTCTTTTACTTTGGGCTGTATTTTTATTCAGAAGCACAAACCAAACCAAAAGAGCCTCCGTTATTTCTCATTCATTCCAGCCCTGCCAATTAGTATTTTCCCTCATCTATGAAAACTGCAAATTAATTAGCCCTTGGCCACATTGTTCTAAATATGTTTACTCAATAGCGAGTCTGATTCTTTCACTAAGGCTTCATTTCTAGAAGATCGACAGAGGATTACAATCAGAGTTTGAATATTCAGCTGGAATGATTTTACATATTTAGGTTTATATTGTGCTCATATCTGTTGGTTGGCCTGGGGGCCTGGTGGGGACACCTATGTTGCAGGTAACTAATAGAGAAGATGCTGCCAATATACCAATCTTGCCTTTTGCTTCTTGTCTTTGAATCTGATATTTTTAATAGTTTTTATATTTCTGATTTTAACTATAAGCCACCCAGAGTCACACTGCAGAGTGAGATGGGTGGCATATACATTAAAATAAATGTTAGGAGAATACTTTGGGGTGCCAACTTGAGCTGGGATTGTGCAAAAATAAATCAAAATGAAATCCAGGCAGATGTGAGGAAAGGAGATTTATTTATTCCCAAAACAAAGAGGTTTGCCTTTGGGGGTAGCTGCAGAGAAAAGGTGGTACAAAAGGGCTGCTTTATAGGGGAACTTGATCTTGGTGTGAGTTTTGAGGGGTGTGGATGTGGGCACATGCTAGTTCTAGGGTGACATTTGAGAGGCATGGATGTGTGTATGTGTTGACACGGAGAAGGGGTTGATTAAATCAAGTGATGTGAATTGGGTCTCTTGGTTTGAACTGTGAGCGTTATAATTAGGTTTACATAGTATTAATTGAGTTTTGTGCATTTGCTTGTGTGTGTTTCCAATTTGAAATAAGTGTTTAATTAATTTTTTCGCTTGCTGTAAATTTAAAGGATTTTGGAGGCTGTTAATCAGTAACTTTGTTGGAGACCTGGGTAGTTAATCTATGTTTTTCTATAGAACTGTTTTCTAAAAGTTATATACTGTAAATTTATAAATTTTTCCGACATAAATAAGTAAATATCTGCCTAGGTAAGGATTGCTGCAGGAGACTTCCAACTCTGCTTTCAATAACATGAAGGCTGCCCTCAACAATGAAAACAACCCTTTGACTTTTCTGTATGTCCACGCAGTTCAACTTTTAACTTTCAGTCCTCAAATAAAGTAAAAGCATGCTTGATTAGGCCTCATACATTTCAATAAGCTGTATAGGCCTCCTAGCCAGCCAGAAACCCACTTCTGTCCTTCATCACTCTTCTCTTGAATACATCTTTAGAGTTCTCCACCCCAAAGGTGGTGGAACTTGTAGCCCTCTAAAAATTCAGAAGAAAGAATTTGGCCACTGGCTACTCTGGCTTGGGATGCTGGGAACCAAATGTTGCAACAACAGTTGTGCCAAATCTTGCAGCTTAATCTCACAGACGAGCACAATTCAAAGCACACCGAAGACATCTTCCCCCCCCAATGGAGACGAAACGTTTGCAGCCAAATCACCAAGCTCAGCAATCAAACCAACAGCCCCCTAATCTCATTGTGGCAAGCAGTCTAGAATACAACTGCTTAGGCTGGAAAGTGGAGTTGGCAGCCCAGCTGTTTCCATGGGAATGTTGCAGCTGTGTATGGAAAGCTCAAGTGAGCTGATACCTGATAAAGAGATTTAGCAATGTGCTATTGAAAAACCCGGCAACCAAATGCAGATTGTTATGCATTTGGTTAAGGACAACTTTACTGAAAAGCAGCCTCCATGCAGTGTTGAAGAAGCCCCTCAGTGTTAGGCTTCTTATATAAATTTAATTATAGCTTATAAGGCACCATTCAGCCTAGAGGGCTGAATCCCTTCTAAATGTAGCTCCAGTCAAATCTGCTCTGTTTATTTGTTTTGCAATATTCTGTGGACCCAACACAACATGTATGTTTTGTGTTGATAAAGGCTTTTTACATTTGGGATGGATATAGATGGAAACTATATATACTGATACACTGATGGCTTTTCTGCCTCCCTGGGATCAGTTGAGGGGTGTGTGAATAAAAAAAAGAGCAAGGCTTTAATCGCTCTATTGTGGCTGTCCTCTTGTCTTTTTTTGATGCCCCCACAGCCACCTTGCAGGTATTCCTGTGCTCAACACAAAGCATCCAGATTAGTCTGTGATGCACAGACAAGGTATATGACAAACAGCCATATTTCACCTCCAAAAGGCATTTCATATTAGGGAGGCCATGCTATTTGAGGTGCCACAATAATAGGAGCCAGACCACTGAACCCCTGGGCACCTTTTTGGGGGGGGGGGTCTCTTCTGGCCCTTCCAATAGCCAGAATAGATTTCAGGACAGAGTGAAGAAGTATACAAATAGTCCTCAATTTACAACAGTTTGTTTAGTGACCATTTGAACTTACAATGGCACTGAAAAAGGTGACCTATAACTGCTTTTCATGCTTATGAGCATTGCAGCATCCCCATGGTCATGTGATCAAAATTCAGACACTTGGCAACTGACTCATCTTTATGACAGTTGCAGTATCCCGGGGGCGGGGGTCATGTGATCCCCTTTTGTGACTTTCTGACAAGCAAAGTCAATGGGGAAGCCAGATTCCCCTCCCCCTTAACAACTGTGTTTCTAACTGGACAACTACAGCGTTTCACTTAACACGTGTGGCAGGAAAGGTCGCAAAATGGGGCAAAACTCACTTAACAACTGTCTCACATAGCAACAGAAATTTTGGGCTCAATTGTGGTCATAAGTTGAGGGCTACCTGTAATGGTATGTGGGAATGGCCTCGGGAGGCAGGGAGAAGAGTCGCTGCCCTGGAAATGCTCAGATAAATGGCAATCTGGCCTGCAGAAGGAATTTGGGCAAGGCACGTAATCTAACAAGGGAGTCTCCTTTGTGTCTTGGGCTGCAAAGGGACTGGAGGAGAAATGTACTTTCCGATGGTGCCGTATTTTGTTAATGTAACCTTAGAATAAAGTAGAATTTGCTCTTCTGGCTGTGTTTCCTATCCGGACTTCTTCACAAGGATGACAAGCTAAGCAATGCAACTCTTTAGAAGAAGCGGGCTGTCTTACTTCAGAGAGGAATTTCAAAGCATCATTGAAACAAAAGACCCATTTGAAGCCTTGCCCAAAATGACAAGGCAGCACACAGTAGGTCTGATATGCAAATGGGCAGACAACTTTCAAAGGCTGAATGAAAAGTGTCTCCACAGCGGAGCTGAAATTGTCTCTACATATCAAAACGAATGTTTTAAAGCTGGAAGGAGTCTTTGTTTCCAGTCTTTGTGATCCTGCCACAAAGAAGGATGTTAATAAGGGCCTTCGGATATTATAATCCCAATTATTGTATCTCTGCTTGTTCACGTGGCTGTTTCACTTTTGCCAGGCTACCTAATGTGTGAGATGGAGGTTGAAGCATTGCATAAGCATTCCTGAATGTGTGAATCTTACCTGAGGATGTGTACTGACGTGGGTTTTATAACTATACCAGGAAGGAGATTTTTTTTAACAGGTAATGCATTATCTTGGGTGGCAGCAATGGCGCAGTGGTTAAGATGCTGGGCTTGTCAACTGGGAAGCCAACAGCTCAGATTCGAGACTCAAGCATCACGTGATGGGATGAGCTTCCATCTTCACCCTAACTCCTGCCAACCTAACAGTTTGAAAGCATGCAGATGCGAGTAGATAAATAGGTATCCCCTTGGTGGGAAGGCAACAGCACTTGTGACATCATGCTGGCCATATGACTATGGAAGTGTCTTTTGACAGCCCTGGCTAATTGAAATGGAGATAGCACCGTCCCCTGTAGTCAGCAACGACTAGTGGAATAAAATCTGCAGGGACTTCTTTAATACATTATCTCATTGTGTTGCATAACAGGATGCCATTTTGGAGATTGCGGACTATTGCCATCCTAACTAGAAGCTTTTATTTCTAATTTCTAAGAAGCCATGAAGAAGGCATTCATCAGTAACTTTCCCCTTAAGGAAAATAAAATAGAGATGAAGTGGCCAAGAATCTGCAATTAGATAAGATTTAATCAGTGGTGGGATTCAAACACCCGAACAAACAGTTCTCTGTGTGGATGCCACTTCCAGAAGTCCGTTCTGAGCCGGGAAGGCCTCCCAGGCCCAGAACGACCCACCGGAAGTGCGTCCATGCCACTTCCGGCAGTCCGTTCTGAGCCTTGAGAAAAAGGGCTAGGGCAGGGGTCTTCAAACAGTAGTGGGCCTTGATACAACAGTAGTGGGCCTTATTCATGATGACAATGAGGGTGCTTACCGCAAAGAGGTTGAGGGGTTGGTGAACTGGTGTAAGGAAAACAGCCTTGTTTTAAATCCCAGAAAAACCAAAGAGATCATTGTCGATTTCAGAAAAGGCAGGCACAGCCACACTTCTCTGTGCATTAATGATTCATCTGTGGAGATGGTTACCAGCATCAAATTCCTGGGTGTGCAGTTAATAAGTAGGCTGGCTTGGTCGCTTAACAGCAAGACACTGGTGAAGCAGGTACAGGAAAGCAGTGCAGAGAGTGGTGAGGATGGCCAAAAAGATAATTGGCAGTTCCCTCCCTCCCATCCAGGACATAGCACAGAAGCATTGCTTGAGCAGGGTCTGTAAGATGATCTGGGACACTACACATCCTCTTCACGACCTGTTTTCCTTGTTACCTTCTGGGAGGAAGCTTTGTGGTATCCGAAGCAGAACATTCAGATTCAGCCATAGTTTCATTCCATACAGCATTAACCTTGTGAACTCTCAAGCTTCCTTCTTCCATTATATATTCAAGATGAACAGTATTTGTTATGTGTATAATAATAATAATAATAATAATAATAATAATAATAATAATAATGATGGCGCCATTAGTCAATTGCAAAAGGCGGCCTTACTAGGAACTGCTTCCATCCTGCGACGATATCTGTAATACCATCAAACATCTACATCTGCCTATCCCAGGTCCTGAGTAAGGACTTGATAGGTAGACAAAATGCCAAATCCAGTCTGAACATCTGGCTGACTGTGCGATGGTCCATAATAATAATAATAAAGTTGGAAGGGACATTGGAGGTCATTTAGTCCAACCCCCTGCTCAGGCAGGAAACCCTATAACACAGTGGTTCTCAACCTGTGGGTCGGGACCCCATTTGGGGTCGATCGACCATTTCATGGGGGTCGCCAAGCAAGGCTGTCCGCCATTTTTTTTGTCCGCCATTTTCCCCCCTTTTTCCGGCAGGTGCCTTACCTCCCTTGAGCTGGGCCTGCTGGTGGTCGGCCTGCTCTGTCTCTGCCACTTGCCAGCTATGCCTCGGCCGGCGCAGGGGGCGGAACAACGCATGCGCAGCGCTCCCGGGCAGGAAAAGTCCTCGACTTACGACCGGTTGGGTAGTCCTCTACTTATGACCGGTTTAGTCCTCGACTTACGACCGGTTTAGTCCTCGACTTATGACCGGTTTAGTCCTCGACTTACAACCGGTTGGGGTCGCGGCATTAAAAAGGTTGAGAACCACTGCTAAAACATTTCAGACAAATGGCTGTCCAGTCTCTTCTTAAAAACTTCCAGTGTTGGAGCATTCACTGCTTCTGGAGGCAGGTTGTTCCACTGGTTAATTGTTCTAACTGTCAGGAAGTTTCTCCTAGGTTGCTTCTCTCCTTGATTAGTTTCCATCCATTGCTTCTTGTCCTGCCTCCAGGTGCTTTGGAAAATAGCTTCACTCCCTCTTCTTTGTGGCAGCCCCTGAGATATTGTAGGGGTGTGGGTCTATACATATGTTGTATATAGTATGTTTAGGTGTGTGTCATGTATGTGTTCACTTTGAGAGCGGGCAACTAAATTTCATTTTTGATGTGTGCCGTTGTGCCCACAATAAAAAATGACAATAAAGGTTATCTTATCTTGTCTTATCAAACTTGGCCCTTCTATGACTTGTGGACTTCAACTCCCAGACTTCCTCAGCCAGCATGCCTGGCTGAGGAATTCTGGGAGTTGAAGTCCACAAGTCATAAAAGGGCCAAGTTTGAAGACCCCTGGGCTAGGGCATCAGCTGGTTCGCCGAAGTCAACAAAAAATTAGCTACCGGTTCTACCAAACTGGTACAAACCGGCTGAATCCCACCACTGGATTTAATTGAACATTACAAACATGAGCCCATCCAGCAACCAACATAAAGCATTAAACTAGGGGCATCAGTAAGATCAAAATGGTCAGGGTGACTAGGTAACCAAAGCCCTCTGCGTGGTGTCCTTGATCAGATCTCAACCTGCTTTAACCCAAACTGTTCTCAATGTTATTGATAAACATTAATGTAATGGGTGATTACCTTCTTTCATTTTCTCAGCATCCATTAGATAAAGCAAAGGCCAGGAACTCGTAGGCTGAAATACTCCACATTTTAAAAGTGGCACCCCTTCAATCAAGCAACGTATGAATTATCCTATTCACGGCACATGCATCTCTTGAGTAATAAATACTTCCAGTTTTCCACAGAGTGATGTTGTGGCTTCAGAAGACAGCTGGCTTCAGAACCTGAAAAATGAACTGAATCTCAACAGCTGAGGAAGAAGCAGTGTTGCACTTCATATATGTTGCTAAATCAATCTGTGGTTTATCGAGATAAACTCCAACCCACCTGACAGTTGGGCTAATGAGATACTGCCTTTCAGTGAGCTTCTTTTGCAAAGCTGATTTGAAATTTAAATTAAGTACCAAATCCAATCTCTCTGCCCCCTCCTGTCTTCTGTTGTTTATCAACCCATGGCAATTTCCTTTAAATACTGTGTTATTATGGATGTTAGCTCCAGTAATAATGATATTCTTTTATCAACCCGGCTATGGGAATGGAAACAGGGAAGGAAGGAATCCTTATTCATGCAGTGGCAGGTGGGCAAAATAGATTAAAAATTTTAAATAGCAGAGCGGATTTTCAAGTCAAAGAGATGTGGAGCTCAATTTAGAGAGATTTGGGGATCTTTGTGTAGTTGGCCACAAAGGAAATAAGTGGGTGGCCCATGGAGGAACGGCTTTTGTTGCCTCTGTTGACCTGACCAAAGGCTTGCTGGTAAATTGTTTGTGGTTGCTTTTGCCCGATCAGAAGTTAATACGATGTATTTCTTCTAAACAGGAGCTGCTGACAGGGGCTTCCCTGTTTACAGGCTTGTGGCTTGCTGTGCTTAAAGGAAGACAAACTAATTTAAAACTCTTATCTTTCTTACTCAAGACATATTGAGAGGACAGCCTTTTGGAAAAAAAAGTTGGTCTTTTTTTTTGTTATGTTCCGTTTGCTGATGATTAAAACCACCAAAGATTGAAAAAAATATATACATGAAGGGTTTCAGGGAATGTGGAATAATTCAAGTTTTTTTCCCTGCCTGCCTGCCTGCCTGCCAATAATTCTTCAACTGCCATGAGGATAGCAGCCAAGATATAAATCAATAAGTGGTTGGAAATACCTGGATGTCTAACTAAGGCATGATCTGCTTGCTGATGGACATGCTTATTTATGTTTGTTTGCCTCACCTCTAACTTCTTTTGAAACAAGCTGAACCACGAGGTACCAGTGGTGGGATTCAGATATGTGAACAACTGGTTCTCTGTGTGGATGCTGCTTCCGGAAGTCTGTTCTGGGCCTGGGCAACAAAAAATTAGCTACGAGTTCTGCCGAAGTGGTGCAAACTGGCTGAATCCCACCACTGCCAGGTACCCTTGTACAGAGTTAGTGGGTCCATCCTTCTAACTCTGCATCTTGCTTTAGAGTTGGTGCCTTGGATGTCAGCTGAGTGCCTTGACTCCTCTTTTTGCTTAGAGCTGTCAGTCCTTTCTTCTACGTCTCTTGTTCCTATGTACCATCATAATCTTTTTCCTTTCAGGTTACCTGACATCCATTCTCTGTTTCCTTAATTTAGATTTAAAGATATGTAATAATTTTGTTTTGCATTGCCTTGCTGGCTTGCCTGACAAGAGACACAGGTTGTGATTAATACTGTAGCCATATGTGATAAGGGCTGATATCCAGAATAGATCCTGACTATATTTTGAGACGGGGTCCCTAAGTCTGTACAATTTATGGAGGATGTCTCCTCCTTTACTTTCTCTTCCATTCCATGGGTTGATGGAGGAACTCAGCCATTTCTTCCCCCCAAACCTCTTTTTCTATGTTTAAATGGAAGAAACGTTCAAACACTTCAAATAATAGGCATCTTATTTCATTCTTTAGTAGGCAAGTCAGGAGAAGAGTTTCTAAATAATTGTTTTCAGTGGCTATTCCTTCCCTGAAGATTCAAAGGTGCTTTTTTTTCCCAAAAGGCAACTGGACTGTATTTTTTCCTTGAGGAAGAAGAAGAAAACATTTTGTTTCTCATCCAAGAAGCTTCATCAGTTGTGATGAAGCTGACAAACCTTTTTGGATGAGAAGCAAAACATTTTCTTCTTCTTCCTCAAGGGAAAAAAAAACCCCAGTCCAGTTGCTTTTCAAAAAAGCACCTTTGAGACAACTATGAACTGGATGACTGAGAATCTCCACAGACGCCTTCTTGAAAACAAATCAGGGAAACATGATGCCAGACTTTTTGGAATGATTTCACTTACTCAACAGTGGCTTGGAGCAAAGTGACTTTGGTCTAAAAGCCCAGTCACTCCAGTTTAAAGACAACCAACAAATGAGAAATCCTTGAGATTCAAAAGATGTCCATTAGGAGTTATACAATGGTCACTTGGTTACACTCTTCTCCATTATGATAATTGAGCCACTTTGGGATAGTGATTAAAGGTTTTGGAACAGAAGTCAGGATTTTGTGAACTTTAATCTTGGTTTAGGAATGAGATGAATTTGGTGACTTTCAGCTATTCTCTTTCTCTCAGAATGCTTCTGAAAACATTGCCAAGAAAACTTCAAGGACTAGTCCATGTAATTGCTAGAGGTCAAGACTGACTAGAGGGTCACATTTATGGTGAGCATTTTTTTTAACTTAAGTACATTGTTTCTGTAAGTTCTTTGACACATAAAATTAGCATATTTGTCCCTTTTTCTTTACTTTTTTTACATATTAGTTTTTAATGTCTATCTCCCTCTCACAGTGACTGGAGGCTGTTAGGGACTGGATGGGGAGCAACTGGTTGAAACTGAAGCCTAGCAAGACCGAGTAGCTCTGGGTTTGGGGTTCTTTCATCCATGGAGAATTGCCACCTTTGGTCTTGAATGGGGTGACACTGCCTCAAACAGACCCTGTGAGTAATCCAGGGGTTCTCCTGGACTCGTGACTCGTACTTGAAGAGCAAGTGGCAATCGTGGCCAGGAGGACCTTTGTGCAACTGCGAGTTGTGCACCAGTTACGCCCTTTCCTGGACCAATAATACCTACTCCCGGTCACTCATGCCTTGTCATCTCCCGTCTTGACTATTGCAATGTGCTCTACATGGGGCTGCCCCTGAAAAGCATCTGGAAACTCCAGTTGGTGCAAAATGCAACCTTCTGCATGGTTTTGGGCAGACCTTGGTGTGCACATGTATCACCTCTCCTTCGGGAGTTGCATGGGTTGCCAATTTGCTTCTGGTGTGCAATTCAAGGTGCTGGTTGTCACCTTTAAAGCCCTTCATGGCTTGGGGTCAGATTATCTCTTGCCGGTCACATCTACCTGATCCACTGCAGGGGTTCTCAACCTTGGCAACTTTAAGACTTGTGGACTTCAACTCCCAGAATTCCTCAGCCAGCAAAGCTTAACACTTTAAAAACTAAGGTTGAGAACCCCTGCACTAGAGTGGAGAGGCAAGGAATGTTGTGGCTCTTGTTTCCTAAGAAGATACATCTGATGAGACCTAGAAGAAGGGCCTTCTTAGTGGTGGCTCCCTCCCTCTGGAACATCGTCCCTCCAGAAATTAGACTGGCCCCCACTCTAACACAGTTTCGTAAAGCCCTGAAGACCTGGTTCTACCAGCAGTCCTGGGGAACCCAGAGCGGGATGGAGCCCATTAAATGGCTGGTATAAATGTGTATTGTCACTGGGGGGGGGATGGAGGGTTATTATTTTATTATTTTTATCTGGGGTGGGGTGGGGTGAATTGGCCATTAAAACTAGTAATTGTAGAGAAGCCAGTTTGCCTAGAGAGGCATTATATCTGTTCCTAAATATTCAGCATAACATCTTGTCCTTAATCTTAACAATGTTAAAAGGAAAAAAAAAAAGAAGAAAATTTGAAATTATTAGGTCCTCATCCAAAAATTTAAAAAGGTGGAAAAGTACAAAACCCCTCCCCCTATAAAACACATAGTTGCATTTTACAGATGAAGCCATTTCTTACAGAAAAAAACACATTAATTGAACTAAAAGAAGTACTCTGAAACTGTGTTCTTATTTTTTTAAAAGTTGTTTTAACTATTCTTAGCTTCTGCTTGTCTCAGTTTCTCTAATCCATCAGCAAAAACCCATCTAATCCACCAGCCAAAAATTCTCACCTTGATTTTTCAGGACCATTTGTTTTATGCAAATGTGGGTAGTAAATGTGTCAGTCTATGGCAGTCACTATTTTGCATGTTCGCATATTTGTGTGCACATATGTTACCTTGACCTTGAATAGAACACAGGTTATGGGAGGTGTTCTTTTTTTCATTGTTTTTAATTGCAAAGTACCCAAGCCACTGCTCTGTAATAACCTAGCAGGTTTTACTTCCCTAACAAAATGCTCTGTGTACACATTGCTTTTCTGCATTTTGTAATGGAAAATGCACAATGCTGGCTTGTGCGAGGGCAATGGGAGAGATGCTTTGCATGTAAAATAGAGCTATAATGGTGATGATGTTGATAGAAAAGATTGTCTTTAGGATGTGGGTTTTTCCCCCCTCCCATATTAAAATAAGTTAGCAACGGCAACTCGCTGTCATGGTTGCCAAGAGCAGAACATAAACATCTCCCAACCTCAGCTTGCAAGGGGTTTTATCTTACCCTTATGAAAAGGTCTTTAGAATTTCAACTCTGCTGAGACCAGAATAAATCTCTCGGAGCGATTCCTCTCTTCTATCTTCCTATCCCAAATAAGTCAACCCAATTTTATGGGCAATTAAACAACTCTAACCTCAATATTAGACTGCCAGTTTGAGGTAGCGGTGAAGGATCCAGACTAGAAACTAGGAGATCTTGAGTTCTTGTCCCACCTCAGGCACAAAGTCAACTGAGTGATCTTCAGCCAGCCACACTCTCTCAGCTCTGGGAAACTGGCAATGGCAAACTACTTCTGAAACCTTGCCTTCAGGGACTGGTCCAGGCAGTTGCCAGGAGTCAGCACTGATTCAAAAAGCACCATAATTAAATAAAGCAAGCTCTGGTGGCACAGTAGTTAGAATGCAGCATTGCAGGCAAACTCTGCCTACAGCCTGGAGTTTGATCCTGACAGGTTCGAGGTTGACTCAGCCTTCCATTCTTCCAAGGTCAGTAAAATGAAGAGCCAGGTTGTTGGGGACAATATGCTGACTCTGTAAACTGCTCAGAGAGGGCTGTAAAGCATTATGAAGCGGTATTTAAGTCTAAGTGCTATTGCTGTTCCAACTACAACATGCAACAAATGTATAAACAGTAGTTTACCATGAATATCCATTGTTGGATTTACATCTCTCTATGCATCTAGTTAGCTGACATAATGGGACACCAAACTATTATTTGCTCCTGATTTCTGAAGTTTTCTTTAGGAAAAATAAAAAATGACTTAAATTGATTATCAGCAGTCTCTGAGAGGGGCTGAACAAAAGGTTAAGTTGCAATTTCAGCAATGTAATGGGAGCCCCATCCCTTTTGTATGTGTGCTGGTATTATATGCAATATAAATATGTGGAGCTTCAAAACCAGTGCCATGACCAAGATATTGAATTTTTAACCTCCCACCCCAACCAATGCCAATGCTGTATATAATAATCTGTAAAGCAAGGAGGGTGCCAATCTATAAAAAGTAAGACAACAGTATAACATGCTAGTACAGGTAGTCCTTGACTTATGACCACAATTGAACCCAATATTTCTATTGCTAAACCAGTTGTTAAATGAGTTGCATCCCATTTTGTGGCCTCTTTGTCACGGTTGTTAAGTGAATCATGCAGTTATTAAATGAATCTGGCTTGCCCCACTGACTTTGCTTGTCTGGAAGCCAGCTGGGAGGGTTACAAATGGTGATCACGTAGCCCCAGGACACTGCAACTGTCAAAAATACATGGCCAGTCTCCAAGCAACCAAATTTTGATCATGTGACCATGGGGATACTGCAACAGTTATGTGGAAACTGGTCATAAGCCATTTTTTTCAGTACTAGTGTAACTTTGAACAAATATAATATAATATAATATAATATAATATAATATAATATAATATAATAGAATAGAATAGAATAGAATAGAATAGAATAGAATAGAATAGAATAGAATAGAATAGAATAGAGCTGGAAGGGACCTTGGAGGTCTTCTAGTCCAGCCCCTGCTTAAGCAGGAGAACCTATACCATCTCAGACAAGTGATTGTCTAGCCTCTTCTTTAAAATCTCCAGTGATGGAGCACAATTTCTGGAGGCAAGCTGTTCCACTGGTTAATTGTCCTCACTGTGAGGAAGTTTCTCCTTAATTCCAGGTTGCTTCTCTCTTTGATCAGTTTCCAACCATTGTTTCTTACCCTGCCCACTGATGCTTTGGTGAATAACGTGACCCCCTCTTCTTTGTGGCAGCCCCTCAAATACTGGAACACTGCTATCATGTCTCCCCTATTTCTTCTTTTCTTTAAACTAGCCAAACCCAAGTCCTGCAGCCGTTCTTCGGATGTTTTAGTCCCCAGGCCTTTGATCATCTTAGTTGCTCTTCTCTGAATTTTTTCCAAACTCTCAACATCTTTTTTGTGATATGGTGACCAAAATTGGCTGCAGTATTCCAGGTATGGTCTTACTAGGGTTTTATAAAGCAGTACTAATACTTTGTGTGGTCTTGATTCTACAACCCAGGATTGTATTAGCTTTTTTGGTTGATGCTGCACACTGGTGGCTCATAGTCAAGTGATCATCCACTAGGACGTCCACTAATTATTCAATGAATGGTTGTGAGTTGAGTCCCATTCCATCTGTACAAATACAGAGCTAAACCTTAAAATATTGTTATGTGAATACCATTGATGTCACAAAATTATATAGCAATAGAAATAGCACTTAGACTTATATACTGCTTCATAGTGCTTTACAGCCCTCTATAAGCAGTTTACAAAGTCAGCATATTGCCCCAAAGAATCTGAGTCCTCATTTTATTGACCTTGGAAGGATGGAAGGCTGAGTCAACCTTGAGCCAGTCAGGATCAAACTGCTGGCAGTCGGCAGAGTTAGTCTGCAATACTGTATTCTAACCACTGCACCACCACGGCTCATCAAAGTCTTCCAGTTTCTATGTATCTGTACTGAAACCTTGGACCTATAAACAATGAGTCTTCACTATGTGTGGCTAATGTGTGCTTTCTTTTGACCAGGAAAAATTGCTTTCATTCTAAAAAAGAGGACAATTTTATATCCCCCATATATTCTTTGCAGTGGCACAAATGTAATATGCTTTTTCCAGGTGCAAGCACCTTAAACATCTTGCTGATGTCAGAGACTACCTTAGGTGACAATAGCTTTGCTGATGTTTTATGTTCTTGTTGCACAATCACTGCATTTTGTTCTTTCCCCTAACTTCAAAAATAAATTCCTTCAGATGGGGGAAAAAAAACCTTCACATAAACAGCATTTTCTGAATGCATTCAGAGAGTACAACCTTTTTACGGAATATATATATGTATATACATCTAATTCAAAAGAAAGAGTTTCACCTAAATAATGTGTATGTAATTTAGGAATGAAATGCAAAGATTGATTTCAAAACTAGCTTAAGGAATAGTAGATTGATCAAAATGGCATCTTGTGGAGCAAACTGGTATTATATGTAGATGAGTTTGTGGCAAACTGCTTGGTGTACATTTTTTGAAAAAACATTCTGAGCTAATCCACACTTTTCAGGCAAATGTATGTGTTGGGATATAGCTTTGACCTTTGATGTGCTGCATTAAATTTGGTGATATAGTTTGCAGCTCAAAAATTGCATACCGAATATATATCTTAGTAAAAATGCATACAAACATCTTTGTCCCAGAGTTAAACACCAGCATACATTGAATTCTCTTTGTGTGTTTTTTTTAAAAAAAACATTATCTGCAGAATTGATACAGTCTGGCTGTAGACAGAAGGGAAGGGAAGGAAAGGGAAGGGAAGGGAAGGGAAGGGAAGGGAAGGGAAGGGAAGGGAAGGAAAGGAAAGGGAAGGAAAGGAAAGGAAAGGAAAGGAAATGAAAGGAAAGGAAAGGAAAGGAAAGGAAAGAAAGGAAAGGAAAGGGAAAAGGTTTATTTCTATGAAGGTCACATGAATTAACTAATTGGATACCAAAATTCATGAGATACCTTATAGTTAAAATTTGCATGTGAACCAGTCTTCGTACTCATGTCCTACTTTCAAAATCATCTCAATGCAGAATAATGCTATTTCCTTTGAAACCCCATAGATGTTCTTGCCAAGTCATTTATTTTAAACTAAACTTGTTGACAATGTTGGAATCCAAGTGAAGATAAATCATTTTATTCTGAGAAATGAATAAGAAAAGAACATCCACTATTTAATTAGGGGAAATGCTTAGTTTTATTTCTCATTTTGTAAGTTTTATGTGCATGAGAATATCACAGCTAGCTTTAGATATTGTAAGTTCATACAGCATCTAAAGTGGCATCATCTATAATTTTCAATGTTCTTCAACATACTAGAAAATCTCTCTGCTGATTAGAATTGACATACCTGAAGAAAAAGTTTACAAGGGCATTCCACCAATATTCTGATTATTTTGTGTCTATGTGTGTGGGTGCTTTCAAGTCAGTGTTGATTCCTGATGACTGCCTGGACATGTTCCTGCAGTTGTTTTGGCAAGATTTTTTTTATAATATATTTTATTAATTTTTTAACATGGTCACCTTAATATTCGGTAAACAGTGTGTTGTCTGGGTTTACATTTAAAAAACATTCGCTGACAATTGGTTTCTATGATCTATAATCCACATTAATAGCTTTACTTGATTTCCTCTTCTTCCCATAATGTTCTCTTTTACCAAACTTAAGTTAATACAATTCTTATTGTTCTGATAGATAACAATTGAATATAATTTTTTTCTAATATTTCCGCAAATAATAATCACATCAATATAACATTTCTTTTCTATCTAGTCATTCTGGTTGCCTCATCATAGATCCCGTTTACAGTTGTTTACATTTGTTTTTCCCACACTATTCAAGACATTCTTACTGGTTAAGATTTTCTCAAAGTTAATTACATTTAAATATTTGATTCTATTTTTTCTCATGTAAACCATCCCATAACTTTTATCTTACTTAAGGAATAAATAAGACTAAAAAAAGAGAAAAAAAGAACAAGAGTAAAGAGGGATAAAAAGATAGTATACTACTGAAAGTCCATGTTTCCCCTAAGCTAATACATATTTATTTCCAAAATTTTTGCATTCTTTTTTTACCATAATTAAGAATATATTTAATCTTTAAATATTCCATTTAATAAATCTAGTCATCTGATCTTTTAACTCTTATTCAAAACATTTTTTTCAATCCATTGTAATTTTCTTAAAATCAATCACATTTAAATATCTAAAATATGTCCTTATATATAAGCCATTCTAACTCTTTTATATTACTCATATCAAGAAATAAGAGAAGAAAAGAGAAGAAAGAGAGAGTACTATGTTATTTGAGGGACTCCTCCCACTTAAAGTAAAATTCATATCCAAAATCTTTCTATTACTTTAACCATATTCAAACAAGTGTTTCTTTTTAAAATATTCTCTCTGATAAGTCCCATCATCTATTTTCTTAATTTTCACTTTGGCCTTCTTCTTTTGCCCAATATCTTTAATCAATATATTCTGCTGAATCAAAGAGTCTTTGCATATTCTTGTAGGTATCACTGTAGATATAAAAAAATAAGTCAAGTACTACCCCCCGAGATCCGGACGATTCCGGATCTCCTTACTTTCCGCCGCGCCCTCAAGACATGGCTTTTTCAGCAAGCGGGCCTGGCCTAGGGAGGATTTTAAATCGGGTTTATCTTAAGAGTAATTTTAAATAGCACAGCTTTAAATATTCGGTTTTAATTGGTTTTACTTGGGTGGGGTTGTAAATGTGTTTATGTTNTTTTAAAAGTAATTTTAATCGGAAACACAGCTGGCAATATTTGGTTTTTAATTCGGCTTTTATTGGGGTTTATATTTTTGTATTTCTGTATCTTTGTATTTTGTGAATAGTATTTGTTTTTTAATATGCTGTGAACCGCCCTGAGTCCTATGGGAGAAGGGCGGTATACAAATTAAATTAACATAACATAACATAACATTTTGACCAGTCTTTTTTCTTATCTCAAATTTGTCTTGTGGTCTTAAAGTATAAGTTGCCTTTTCCAAAACCCCACTAGATGTCAGCACCAGTTTATTTTTCAATTTATCAAAATATAAAATTGCCTTTAAAATGAGAATCTTAACCTTCAATAATTCCAAACTTAACCATATTTAGGTTTTATATTCATTCCATTTCATTTATGTATGTTTTGGTCCTCCATAAAAGGTTTAATTCACCGCTTCCATTAGTAAAAGGGTGGGGTAAAAATCCCCCTCCTTCACATTCGGAGGGTTTTTGCTTCTTGGGAATTTTTTTTCCAGGAAAGTTAATAAATAGGATATAGAAAATCGATGATCTTACCCAGATTCAAACGCATTGTTTACAATCAGCTTAAAATAGTGCTTTTTGACTTGGGTTGCTTGCAGCTTGGGCTAGACTCTGAAATTAGGCTAGCCTTTCTCCTGTTGGTTTCTGGAAGTCTTCTCCTGGACGGATCTGGTCGACCGCCATCTCTCTGTGACCCGCAGGACTTCCTTCCTTCTTTGCCGCCTCTTCGGGGAGGCTTCTGGCCCATTTAGGGTCCCCTAACAGGAAGAAATTCAGTCAAAGGGCATGGAGCCCCGAAATCCCTTGGCTGCTGCGCTACTGTGCAAGTCCTGTTTTGGCAAATTTTTTGCAGAAGTACTTCTTGACAGTTCCTTTAGTGACCATTCAAAGTGACAACAGTGCTGAAAATAGTGACTTATGATCATTTTTCACACTTATGACTGTTGCAGCATCCCCATGGTCGCGTGATCAAGATTCAGATGCTTAGCAACTGACTCGTATTTATGATGCCTGCAATGTCCAACCTTTTATCAGGAAAAATCAATGGGGAAGCTGGATTCACTTAACAACTGTGTTACTAACTTAACAACTGCAGTGATTCATTTAACAACTCTGGCAAGAAAGGTCGTAATTTTGGGGCAAAATTCACTTAACAAATGTCTCGCTTAGCAACAGCAATGTTAGGCTTAATTGTGTTTGTAAGTCGAGGACCCCCTCTACTGGTTTGCCCTTGCATGCTTTCTAGGGCTGAGAGAGACCGTCTGGCCCATGGTGATCCAGTTGGCTTCATGCCTAAGGCAGGACTAGAATTCAGAGTCTCCCAGATTCTAGCATGGTGCCTTAACTACTAAACCAAATTGCTTTTGTTCTGGTTTTTATATCTTTCTAAGGGAAAACCTGCAGAAATACGTTGGCTCACTAGAAATCTTTACCTCAGGGGTCCCCAACCTCGGTCCATGGACCAGTACCAGGCCGCAGCATGCCAACAATTAGTCCGCACAAACAAGCAAAGCCCCATGCGCAGGATGCAGGCAGCACGCAAAAATATGCACCCTCCAGTCCATGGAAAAACCTCTCTCCATGGAACCGGTCCCTGGTGCCCAAAAGGTTGGGGACCTCTGCTTTAGATTGCGTAGCGCGGGATTCTGTAATTGCTTCTACTTGTACTCTAGAAGAGCTCTGAGACTAAAGCGGCAGGGATTTTGGAAGGAAAAATATTGGACATACAAATCTACATTGTATGCTCAATCCACCCATATACAAAGTTAATTTTTTCCCTTTAGATGATTTGAGTGCTCTGGAGAAGTTCCCTGTGCTGTTGAAATATGTCCAGAGAATGTATTTTATCTTTTGTGGCTTTTATGAAGAGAGAGAGAAAGAGACAGAGGGCCAAGATTGATATCCAGCAGTGAGAAGTCAACAGAGTATTTAACCTGGAGGATCATAAAATGATAGATTCACCTCCTGTCTGGATTAATCGTTAAAAAGAAAAAGAAAGAAAAAGAGGTAGCTCATTCTCTCTCATTGTTGGAGAATATTGTTCATGTCGATTAAGTTAAGAAAGCTGATCGGCGCCTATACAGCTAACACCTATCTCTTAGATTATTTAGTTAGAAAATATTTCTAATAAAATAATAATAATATCCTCTGAAACTCATAAGGAAAGCCAAATCAAAACTATCTTTATAGGAATCAGTTATTAGCCTCCCATATGGTAGAAGTCAGCCTGAAAATCAGTTGGCACATTTGAAGTATCTTTGAATGTTTAAAATAAATAACATTTATTTATTTACATTAACAATAGCAACCACAATCTCCCACCATTCACTGAATTTTCAGCTGCCTTTTTAACAGGCCACAAATTTCATGTGAGTGAAAATCTTTGTAAAGTGAGGTAGGGGGAGGGGAAGAGCTTTAGGCTACTATGCAAAATCTACCATGGAAGTTTTATCTTGTATCATAATATCTCGTCTGTGCTCTGTATTTAACCATGAAGAAGCTTTGCTTGCTAAACATACATTGCTACACCATTCCAGGGCTGAATGAGTGCTTTCCTGGGGCATAATTTTAAACTAGCAACCAAACCCTAGGATATTGGCCTTGCCAAAGCTTTTCGGTTTTTTGCTCTCATTTCATTTGTGCTGCTTTAAGCTACAGATAATGTTGCAGATCACATTTCATTCATGCTATCAATTCAAACTCTATTATCGGTTCCCTTGGCAAAACTCCTCCTCCAACACTTTGTTAAAAGCTAGCAGATTCCTGTCATTCTTGGTGATGAAATATTTTGGTGCCATTCATGTAACCCAAGTATATTAACCAACAGCTTACAAAATATCCATCATATTTTAAAGCTTGTGGTATCAGGTTTTTTTTTCTCAGAATAGGTTTGACATTTATATTTCTCTACATGCAAACATGCACACATAAGCAATTTTGAGGCAAAATGTTTAAACAGGAAAGGGAAAAAATATCCTTTCCTTGCTTTCTTCATTTCTCCAGTCTAATTCAACTCAAGAAATCCAAAGTGAAATAATTAGACTGTTTATTTTTCAACATAGTAACAAAAGCTTCTAAGAGGGTGTAGAAGTTGTGTTGATATACAAGAGCTTTTAAAAACTCAGCACACCAGTTTTCATTCCTGTCTGCTGAGTTGTCAAGCTTTTTCTACGAAAGCAGGCATATTTTAGACTGTAGGAGAAGAACCTCACAGTTGGGGAAATGTAGTTGGAAAGAAAAAAAAAATAATTACTCACCAGGGCTTCATTCATGAGCCTGAAGGGCATCTATTAAAATTGGAAAGTTAAACTGCGGTGGAAAACAAGAAAAAATTATGGGCTATTAAGAAAACAATGGAAAATCTTGCAGCATTTTAAAGGCCAACTCATTTATTGTGGCAGTGGTACAACCCAATGGTTTTCAATAAAACTCATGCAAGGCAGAAAAGGTTAAAGTTGTTAATTGCAGGATGAGGGAAATGGGATTCTCAGAAATGTGGAGATCCAGCTAAGGGCTGGATAACAAGAAGGAGAATAGGATGTAGAGGAGGAGACTGGTTTGTGAGGGGGCATAGAGGAAGATAGATCAGAAACATATAGAAGATTCCAACTTGGATTAGAGGAAGAGAGAAGCAGACAAAAAAAGAAAGAAGATAAAACATTTGAAACTACCCGGGCAGGGAACTTCCTTGGGGACAGAAACACTACTTTTGAACAAGAAGTAAAAGAGAAAAGCCATGAAACCACCAGATCTTGGTGAGGATCAAAAACGTCCAAATGCCATTGTCATCTCTTTTGAAATGTGCACTGCCACTGCATGCACTGTAGGAAGAGACAAAGTTCAAATGCATTGCCATGACCACTGTCTTGACTTTTAACTCTCTCTCCTTCTTCCCTCCTCTCCCCTGACAAACATTGATAAAGGAGGCTTGTGCAAAGGATACCAGTGGAACAATGGACTGAATGTTGCACTTCCTACCATGTCACGCTGAGAAAAAGTTTGGAGTGACAGCCTCAGAAGAGGAAGCTGCTAGGAGGAGAGGGAGAGAAGAAAGCAAGTTGTGGACCCATAGAGAGTGAGGAAGATGACCTTGGCTAAGATGGGAACTGTTACTTGGACAAAAGGAGTTGGTGTGTGTGTGTGTGTGTGTGTGTGTGTATACGTGTACGTATATGTATACACATATTTATTTATTTATTTATTTATTTATTTATTTATTTATTTATTTATTTATTTATTTATTTATTTATTTATTTATTTATTTATTTATTGAATTTATATACCGCCCTATCTCCCTTACGGGACTCAGGGCGGTGAACAGGCGATAATAAAAACCATGATAAATATAGGCAGATAATATATAACCATGATATACATATATGCATGTATATACATATACGTGTGTGTGTGTGTGTTTGTGTGTGTGTGTATAGAAGAAGTGGGCCGGTGAGGAGAGGCAGGTGTCAGTTCATGGGAGGCCTGGTAAGTGGGTGTGGGGCATGTGGGGCAGCTCTACCACCCCGCCCCCACTCTAGCTTGATTTTTAGGCGTGCATCTCGCCCCAAAACTAGAGCTTATTTTTGGGGTAGAGCTTATGTTAGGCCCATCCCCAAAAATCAAGCTACAGCTTATTTTCTGGGTAGGTCTTACTTTCGGGAAAACACCACACACACACACACACATGTATATGTATAGGGCCCATTGTTCCAGTTTGTCAAGATCTTTTTGAATTCTGAACTTATCTTCTGGGGTGTTGGCTATTCCTGCCAGTTTAGTGTCATCTGCAAATCTAATGAGTTCCCCTTCTATTCCCTTCCCTAAGTCATTGATGAAGATATTAAAAGAGTACTGGGCCTTAGACGGAGCCTTGTGGTACCCCAATGATTACTTCTCTCCATGTGGATTTAGTACCATTGAGGACTACTTGTTGAGTATGGTTTGTCAGCCAGCTGCAAATCCATCTGGTAGTGATGTTGTCTATTCCACCCTTTTCTAGCTTACCAAGCAGTAGATTGTGGTCTACTTTGTCGAATGCCTTACTGAAATCTAAGTATACTATGTCCACAGCGTTTCACTAGTCTACTAATTTGGTCACTTTATCAAAGAATGAAATAAGACTGGTTTGGCATGATCTGTTTTTAACAACCCATGCTGGCTACCAGTTATAACTTTGTTTGCTTCTAGTTGTTCGTAGATCTGTTTTTTGATTATCTTTTCCAGGATCTTCCCAGGTATTAATATTAAACTGATTTGTCTGTAGTTTCTTGGGTCTGTTTTTTTTCCTTTCTTGAAGATGAGAACCACATCAGCCCTTTTCCAATCTTCAGGTACTTCCCAGGTGCTGCAGGATTTTTGAAAGATATGGTGAAATGGTTCTGAGATAACATCTGCCAACTCCTTCAGAACTCTGGGATGTAATCTGTCGGTCCTGGTGATTTATATTCGTCAAGGTCAGATAGGTGTTCTCTTACCATTTTCTTGCTTATTTTAATTTTTTGTTTCTAGTTTGTCTTTTGCAGTATTTGTTCATTCTGAACCTTTGCTTTCCTGACTTTGTCTTTGCATGTTCTGGCTGTCTGCTGATAATCAGCCTTAGTTATGTGCCCCTCTTTCCATTTTTTGTACTTGTCGTTTTTGTCTTTCAGTTTGTTTGAGAGATCTTTGTGCAGTCATGCTGGTTTCTTCTTGACTTTCTTGTTTTTCTTTTTCAGTGGTATTGTGCTAGATTAGGCTTTTATGACAGCATTTTTCAGAGTTTCCCACGCTTCTTGAGTTGTTTTCCCCTTTAGGATTTTCATCCATGGAATCTTTCCTAGGTTCTCTCTGAATTTGTTAAAATCAGCTCTTTTGAACTTTAAGACATTGCTTGAATTATTTTCTATTGCTTGTGTTTGCATTATATTGAATTCCAGTATGACATGGTCACTTTCCCCCAAGGTTCCAGCAACTTCAACTCCTTCTATCACTTCTTCTCTATTAGTAAGAATAGAAGTCTTGTATAGCTTTACTTCTAGTTCCCTCCTCTACCTTTTGGATGACAAAGTTGTCGGCTAGTTGCTTAGGAATCTGTTTGATCTCCTGCTTGCTGCAGAGTTTGTCTCCCAGCATTTTAGCATTTTTATTGCATCTGTATGAATATTGATTTATCTATAAACTCTTTCTAAAAATGCAAGCATTTACAAGTTTAAATGCTGCAATAGATTCACAGTTAGATGGGAGATATATTTTTCTTCCTGGCTTCAGCAGAGAGGGAGTTAACTTCTATGAGGCAGGCAGCTTATGAATCACTTAATCAATCCTCCATTAAAGTCCTACCTGTTGGTAGAAGGTTTCACAGAAAGTTTCATAAGATACATTCTAGTTTGTAAGATAAGAACTGGAAGAAATTCTGCCTGGAAAATTTCAGTAGGGAAATTTCATGAGCAGCTCCTGAGTTACAGATGACTTGACATACCCTTTTGTGATTGGAGGGTATGTTCTCCATAAAAACTCTCAAGATGGGGTGCTTGTAGCTGAAAAGGAAACAGCAAGGCATGTAGACAACATGAGACCAATCACCATCTCACTTTGTTAAGTACTCCATACTATGACAAGATCTCTCCAGCCTCCATTTTAGTGAACAGAAAGCAGGGACTGAGACGTGGGGCTGGAACAAACAGGAAAGTTGAGAGTTGTTGGACATCACTGTATCTGAAAATAGTTAATTCTAGTCGTTGATTATGTGTCTTAGGAAAGATTGCTCCATTCTCACTCAGCAAATCCATACCTTTCATTAAAAGAATGTGTGGAGTTTTAAAGCAGGAAATGTATATAATTGTAGAGTCCTTCCTTTTATACCAATATCTCTTCAAAATATTGGAGAATGTACATAATTTAATGCTGATTTCTTCCCTTCTCTGATAAGGCCAAAAAACTACTCTTTATATGTCTATTCAAATGTAAATACAATGGAATTCAACAAGGTTGACTGCCAGGTAATCAAAGTACAGATTTCATTCTGGCAGAACCATGTGAATCTAAATAATGAAGATAATCAAATACCAGCTTTAGAAAGTAATTAGAATCATTGACTGCAGTAACAAAGAAATTAAGCCCTGCCATTCAACTTTATTATTTTTAAATTAATGTGAATGCCGAATTTCTAATTTTAAGTTATCCAGCAGTTCGGAACAATAACACCATTGCAGCAGGGATAAATTGCTTCAAACTAAGACTAACACCTGATTCTTCCAAGCTGAGTTCTTTATTGTTTCACACCTATAGATAAAAACTTGCCAGATTGAAGTTTCTATTATCTGCATCTACAATATACTTTGTGAATTGTTAGAAAGGGGCTGTCTTCATCCTCTTCCTTTCATGCATAACATCTGAATTGAGTTGCCTCTTACTATTTTGGAATGCATCCTCTCCCTCCTGCGAATCTCCTTCCTCAATTCATCCCATTATACTGCATAAATGCTACTATTGTTAGTAATTTGATCAAATAGGATACAATTACTTAATGAATACAGTATATACATTAGACAATATATAGATAATAGCTTAATAATAATAATAATAAAGTTGGAAGGGACCTTGGAGGTCATCTAGTCCAACCCCCTGCTCAGGCAGGAAACCCTATACCATTTCAGACAAATGGCTGTCCAGTCTCTTCTTAAAAACTTCCAGTATTGGAGCATTCACCAATTCTGGAGGCAGGTTGTTCCACTGGTTAATTGTTCTCACTGTCAGGAAGTTTCTCCTTAGTTCTAGGTTGCTTCTCTCCTTAATTATTTTCCATCTGTTGCTTCTTGTCCTGCCTTAGGTGCCTTGGAAAATAGCTTGACTCCCTCTTCTTTGTGGCAGTCCCTGAGATATTGGAACACTGCTATCATGTCCCCCCTCATCCTTCTCTTCATTAAACTAGACGTACCCAATTCCAGCAGCCTTTCCTCATATGCTTTAGCCTCCAGTCCCCTAATCATCTTTGTTTCTCTTCTCTGTACTCTTTCTAGAGTCTCAACATCTTTTTTACATCGTGGTGACCAAAACTGGATGCAGTATTCCAAGTGTGGCCTTACCAGGGCATTGTAAAGTGGTATTAATACTTCACGTGATCTTGTATTCCATCCCTCTGTTAATGCAGCCCAGCACTGTGTTGGCCTTTTTGGCAGGTGCAGCACACTGCTGGCTCGTCCACTAGGACTCCGAGGTCCCTCTCACAGTTACTACTATTGAGCAAGGTACCCCCTATACTATACCTGTACATTTGGTTTTTCTTGCCTAAATGTAGAACCTTACTTTTTTCACCATTGAATTTCATTTTGTTAGATAATGCTATCTTTTCTCCAATCTATTATAGTGACAATGGGGAATTGCCATCATTGTTGCGAGGAATCAGTGACATATTTTGATTTCTCCTTCATTTTAAGAAAAATCTAAAAAATTGGAGATCCTTCTGAGCTAGCCTGCTTGTTTTTTAATCCTTGCTTGCTGAAAAATGGAGAAAGGTGATGGGGAATCTTAGCTTCAAAACGTTTCCCACTGTGGAAGTCTCTGAGGCTCACATAGGATCGACTTTGTAGAACCAACAGTATGTAGTTTGTGGTACTGTATTGTACTTGCTAACTAACATAGTTATTTTGTATTTTAATTTGACTTATTTTTCTCTTTTTAAATGATGCTAATGGTTTGATTGATACCTTTTATCATTCCTAAAATTCAAGCTAAAATACTGTCTTTGTTACTCAAGTCAGGATAGGATGGGATGTCTGGAGTTTGTCCTCCGATAAGGGAAAGCTGTTAGTGCTAATTGGTATTTGATTTGTCTCTCAGTGAACTCCAAACAGCCTGATGACTTTTTTTCATCACTGACATCTTAAATTTAACACCTCATACCTTTTGTCATACCTCATTTAAATGGACATATGTTTTGTCACATGTAATATGTTTAATGGCTATTTAACTCCGTGTAGCTGATTTACCACAAAAGGGGTTACTTTTGTCCTGTCCAATCAACTTTTCTCTACCATTTTCTTTGATGTGTTAACTAGAAGAGGGACTGAAAGCTGAGGATTGAGGTTCCCTCTTTGGATGAGAGGAATCCTTATTAGTCAGAATGTTCTGAATAAATCATAATAAAATGATCTTCCTGTCTCTGTTTCATTGGAAAGTATGCATGCCAAAGCACGAGCCTAGGAAGCCATATTTGGCTAACATCTCAGACTTTGGATTCTTATCCCAGAGTCATATGCCAATCAGTTAAGATCAGGTCTTGCAGTCTCCTGATCATAGCAGGGCCATGAAATCATGGTGCCAGATTTTGATAAAAATTGCAGGGTTATTATTAGGGAGGAGCTTTTGCAACAGAAACTAGCATTAGCTAGCAATTGGCTGCATATCTGGTATCCCTGCTGTCATTATTTATGAATTCCTGGCAGCTTAAGGCATCATCTTGCTTTGTATGTATGCTTTTTTATGTTATACTTTTAAATGTTTACTTGAGCAAATAATAAAGCTTAAAATCCCTCTATTTACTGGTGTGCTTATTGTCTCTGAATCCAAAAAAGAAAAAAAAAATGCCTGGGCACCTAATCACTGCTCTGATAGTTGGCAAATACATACATAAATTAGGAAGAATACATATAATCTAGCAGTACAATTTAGAAGGTATTAAACTTTTCTCTCAGTGGAAAAAAAATCCTGTTGCTCACAATCCTCATTTTAAATGCTACATAAATGTTTTCATCGTTTTTGGAAAGATGCACAAGCAACATAGACTTCCTAAAATGTCCCCAACAAATTTAAAGTATATGAAGTAAACAGTAAAGCCACCAACCTCCAACAATTCTGGATGGCTTAATATAAAGAAACCAACCAAAAGACCAAACGAATCACGAACATCACCCCAAACAACCTATCCAGTAGAGGTTCAATCTTCCCTCTGCCCCAGACATTGGAAAATAGACAGCGATTTAATATCTCTTCAAAATATGCAATGTCCAATATCTGTTGTTTTCTTTTCTTGTACCCCACTTTCCATATCAGAAACCAAGAACCAAATCAAATAGTTCAGTGCAGTGCTAAGCAACATTGAAATGAATTGAATGATTACCCCAAGCTTGTGCATTCAGCTTTAAAGAACACAAACATCAACCTACTATTTAAATTCTTAGTTCAAGGACAAGTTGATAAAGAGATATGAAACAAGACAAAGAAAGTGCATTAATATTCTATACATAATGTATTTTTACCAAACAAGTTATTAACCAGAAGGAAATATGAGAGATCACCTTTTATGCTCATTATAAAGATGCAGTTTGCAAGCTACTGACTGGAATCCATAGAAATTAAAAGAGGTTGAGAACAAGAAGGATTAATTTAAGAGCAGTGAGGCCACAAGGACCTTACATCACTGTCAAGATTAGGAACCAATCTTGTTGGAGGGTCTAAATTATCTCAATTTAGCTACATGCATTTTCCCTTGCCATTTTAAGTGTGATTTTACTTTGTTTTCCAGAGGAGGTGATCCCATTACATCAAATTTCCTGCTTCAGATATTGTTTACTTTGAAAAGCCTTGATTTATTTATGTTAGATTGTTTACAGAGTAGAGTGATCAGTGAGGCTGAATATTTCTAGAATAATAAATCTCTTTAAATAGAGGAAAGAATGCCTTTATGCTTCTCATGAAAATATTTGATGAATTGTGCCAACCGATCTTTATGTGCCTGTATCTAGCGCAAATGGGTAGAGCTAAGTTTTGGGCCTATCCTGCCTCTAAATTTAGATCTACAGTACATATTAAGGATGTGAAAGAAATCCATTGGGAATTTCTATGTTATAAAATGGTGCAATCTGTTATTTGGAGAACCACACCACACCAATACTGCCAGGGCAAGCTACCATATAGAAACAGGGAGCAAACCCCACACTCATTAGTACTGATGATGTTACCTTATCAAGTAATGAAATGGTTGCAAACAAGCTGCATTAACAGAGGGATAGAATCAAAATCACGTGAAGTATTAATACCACTTTACAATGCCCTGGTAAGGCCACACTTGGAATACTGCATCCAGTTTTGGTCACCACGATGTAAAAAAAGATGTTGAGACTCTAGAAAGAGTACAGAGAAGAGCAACAAAGATGATTAGGGGAGTGGAGGCTAAAGCATATAAGGAAAGGCTGCTGGAATTGGGTATGTCTAGTTTAACGAAGAGAAGGACGAGGGGGGACATGATAGCAGTGTTCCAAAATCTCAGGGGCTGCCACAAATAAGAGGGAGTCAAGCTATTCTCCAAAGCGCCTGAAGGCAGGACAAGAAGCAATGGGTGGAAACTAATCAAGGAGAGAAGCAACCTAGAACTAAGGAGAAACTTCCTGACAGTGAGAACAATTAACCAGTGGAACAATCTGCCTCCAGAAGCGGTGAATGCGCCAACACTGGAAGTTTTTAAGAAGAAACTGGACAGCCATTTGTCCGAAATGGTATAGGGTTTCCTGCTTGAGCAGGAGGGTGGACTAGATGACCTCCAAGGTCCCTTCCAACTTTATCATCATCATCATCATCATCATCATCATCATCATCATCATCATCATCAGCATCATCAGCATCATCATCATTATTATTATTATTATTATTATTATTATTAAGTATTCAAGCTCAGAGAGCACCAAGGACAGCACAAATGCTGACATCCCAGGAATTTTAAGAAGTGCAATAATAATATAACACCTTTTAAGAAGTGCAATAATAATATAACATGGTCTGGGTTTAGAAGGAACTGAACATCACTAACTGTTATGTAGTTCCAGCATAGCTTCCTTTTTGTGGTGGCCTAAAATAATTTAGCTTACATTAGCAACTTTTATTAATTTATTCAAACCCACCTAATCCATGCTTTCAAAGTGATTTAAGAGCCTAAGGATGTCAGTTAGAACAGAAGTTAAAATCCATATTTTTTTATGTTTGCATAGAAGCTTAGTGGTTAGCTGCAACAGGAAAAAAAATAAATTTATGCATTGGCATTATGTTAATAAAGGCTAGAAAAAATAATGGTTACGATCAAGTGATGGTTGGAGTCTTTAAGATTTAGTAATTTAATACAAATCAATTAAAGGCATTTAGTTTTCCAATTAAAATGAAGCATAATATTTTAAACTTTGGCTAAATGATAATAATGGCAATTTATTTTCATGAGCTAAACCTGGGTAGCCCCATGTATAAATTAGATGGAGCAACAAATTAATCGCAAAGTACTTTTCTTGTAAAATAATAAAAAAACCACTTTTCTTTAAGCTGTTATAGTTCATTTTTAGTCCATGTGCCATTCTTTTAGCTAACTGTACCTTGGAAAAATAGGTTTCCGAAGTAGGAACATTAAGAGAAAACAACTCCTATGTACTGTAAAAGTGTAAATGAATGAATGAGATACTGTTTGAACAAAAACATTATATCCACTTAATTTACTTATAAACTGGCCTAACTTTTCCAATGCAACTTCAAGTTCTCAGATATTATAACTGCAATTGCAGTGTGTGTTTAACTTTTCATAGATAGGGATCACCAGCAATGGCAATATTATGAGCTGGGTGTTTTTATGTCTGTGATTATGAGGTCATCAAAATAATCACTCAGAATGTTGCCTATCCCTAGCTGATCCAGAGAGATGGATCCTTAAGGAAAGACATGGGACATGAGGAGAATAGGAAGCTAAAGACGACCTCAGGGTAGATCAAGAGAGATACAAGACAAAAAGGAAACAAAATATTAGCAACTATCTTTAGGTAAGAATGTACAGATTTTGGGATGTCAACATCCAAAATTCTTCATTTGAATATTCTTTGGCTTGATATCCAAATGAGGATGGATTTTGAGTTGAGAAGCCATGATGTGAGATGATTTGGAGAAGTTGATTGATCCATGTGGTAGATTGAAGTGTGTCCGTCTATTCTTTCAGACATATTCAGTTTCCATTGAGAGGATCCTTCACTAGTAATTAAAAGTGATGATTGGAACATTGGAATATAAATGTAAGGGGTGCCTGTTTCAACTCTTACTGCTGCTGCAGGTACATTCCTGTTGGTTCCCAAAATAGTTTAAAAGCCTACTTGATATTGTTCAAGTAAGGAAGTGTTTGATAAGACCCGCTGATCTGTGTCACATTTTAGTATTGGTACCATTTTTGCCTTGTGGACTTTTAAAATGGGGACAGAGTGCTTGAGTAGTTATAACTGAGTAATTTAGTTAGCATTTTAGATATGGCTGTTGCCTTTATAGAACTTCATTTAAAGTGGTTGGCTCAAGACTCAAGATTCTGCATCTGTAAAAACCACTCCTAAATATGAGAAATAATCTATTTGTTTTATAGGCTCCCAACGCAAATACCAATTGTATTTGGCCTGTTGTTTTCCAATAACTACCACTTTGAATTTAGTCTTATTAATGGTCAAAAAGTTAGTAGTGCACTAGGCACCATATTTCTTCATCTGTCTTCTCAGGCCTACTTGAGATTATGCCACAGGACCCTATAATCTGAATACAAAAGGATGTTGATGTCTTTGTTAAGGATTTTTGTCATGGGAACATCCATAGAATTCAGAAATTCTGGAATTACCATGAAGATTAAACAATATCTGTTTTTTATTTGTTTGTAAAATTTATTGACCACCCATCTTGCCTCAAATTAACTCTGGGTGGCTTGCAATCGTTAATAAGATTTATGAGTTCTGTAATTTTGGGGGTCTTCCTTGTCTTCTTTCTTTGATATGGGAACTATGATGCAAAACTCTAACCTGCTATTATATGTGTGTGTGTGTATTTGTGTGTGCATGTGTATATATAAACACACACACACATTGAATGGTGGGCTCCACTTTAGCAGGACTTGTTGGGCATATTATATCCTGAAAAGCTCCGGGGCTAGAAAGACTTCACTAGGAGCCTTGATGGGTTACAGCAGGGGTGTCAAACTCAATTTCATTGAGGGCCGCATCAGCATTGCGGTTGCCCGTGGGGGGCCAGGTGGGTGTGGCCAGGGTGGGTGTGGCCTACTGGGTGGGCGTGGTCAGCTCTACATCATTTGCGTCAATGGTGCCTGTTGGGGCCTGGGCAGGAGTGGGACAGATCTGAGGGTCTCTGGCAGAAAGGGGTGGGACCAGGGCAGAGCCCATCAAGCCAGATATGTGAAGTAGGCGAGGCCCATTTGCTGGCCACTTCCACATGATGGTGCATTTATTCATTCCTCACAAAGGGTGACACTTCCCCAGCATGCACCCAGGGGATGGGGCCGATGCGGCAGGGGCTGGTTCCTCGCTGTTTCCAGATGGCCTTGTGGAGCTAAGACTGAATGCATTTCAGCATAGATGGCCACCACAAAATTGCACATTGGCTCCCGGCCGGCCTGGGCCAGAGCCAAGGCAGCGGGGGCCATTCCCTCACTGTTTCCAGGACGGCTTTGTGGGCCACATGAAACCACTTTGCGGGCCGCATCCGGCCCCCGGGCCTTGTGTTTGACATGTCTGGGTTACAGTGACTGAATAATGTGTTTAATTTATGTCACTGACACTGGTGGCCAAGGAGGGAGATTATCAAGGGTCAAAAACTCAGTAGTCATCATTTCTGGATGATCCTCTTTGGAGCTGGCAAATAAGTTAGTATAAAAACATAGCTAATATGGGGATATCAAGTAGAAGCTTACACTGCTTCAGTATACCAGATACTATATTCCAAAATATGACTGAGCTAGACCCTTTTCCTGACTTTTCTTGCTCAGACCAAACTGTAACTTTATATTGAGCCTTCTTGATGGCTATTGGTTTCTTGTAATTGCATTTAAGTTTAATATCTTGATGTGGTTGTTTGGTGAGGGGGTTTCTTTGAACCAAATGATAGCTGCTTTTAGGATCTTTCTTGAGAGCAATCAAGGTTGAACCAATTAGATCTTATGGGCTGTCAGTTTTTAGTTGGCAATTTTCCTATATTTTTTTTAAACATGTAACACAGATGGCATGGTAAAAGTTCCATTTGGATCTGGAGTAGCATATTTTCACCAAAGACTGTGTCTTTCAGAGTTCATAAAGCTAGCAATTTCTCAATCACTGGCATTTGAGCCTTTCTAGCTTGCTTGTTAGCAAATAGCCTCTTGTTGTATAGTACAGGTAGTCGTAAGCCAAAATTGCCATAAAAGTTAACTGCAATTTGCCAATGGTCACCATCATCCTCCATTATGTAAACAGTGAGTGTAAGATAGATTTGTCTCTTGAGACACATGTGTAATTCAGGATACTTTGCTCTAAAAACTAGCATTTAGCATTAAAATTAGCATTAGCATTAAACTAGCATTCCCAGGTAAAGTAATACATAAAGAAAATATGGAGATTTCAAGTATAGGTAAAGGAGATCAGTTTAGAGCCCACCATTTCCATTTTAGAGTTTCTTACTTGCCAGGATGGACCATTTAATAAATAATCCTCAGGTCTGGGCAGAATCATGCAAATAAGTCCCCATCCTAACATAAATGTCCTTCAGTAGGATCAACTTTGGGATATTTTATATTTAAGACTACCTTTTCTAATTGCATCCAGATATCAGGGGGAGAAGCATGGAAAGGGATATGAAGGTAAGTGTACATTTAGCAACTTCAGATGATTTATACTTAAATTGAATATCTAAAAGATAGAAGGGGTCTTCTCTGAGGGCCTGTTCCTACTCTTGGCAGCTCAATTCTGCCTTCACAAGTATGCATATTTCCTCAGGCTATCCTTCTGTCTTTGAATTTGTGCATTAGATCATGATCTGAAACCTGATAGGTGAACATTTCATCACTGGTAGTTAACCATGTCTGGTAGTAATCATGGAGTACTATGATGTTGAACCTGGAGGGGGGGGGAGAGGAAATGATTCTATGTAAATGGAGCATGCACGCAGTTGCCCACTGTTTGAGCAAGTGGGGATACGCTCGCTTGCCCGCCACTTCTGTGGCCTGGTTCCGAATGGCTCAAGGCCCAGAGGCGGGCCACAGCCCAGGGGTTGGGGACCCCTGCTTTAAAGTGCCATGTTCTCTGGGTCAGGTTGGCTTAAGGGTAGGCTGAGTTCCTCTGAACAAAAGAAATGTACTGAAAACAACTGGGGAAAAAATAGACCAAGAAGATTTGTTTTAGACAGCATGCTGGGGACCGTGAATTGCCTGACTGTAAGAAAAATTTGCTTGGTGTCTCTGTTGGGTGGAAGCCATTCGGCTACTGTAAAACAATCAGCTGCTTTTCATAGGGTAGTAATTGGCTTAAAGATAAGGTAATTGCTTTTTGATCCATATTGTCCTCTGTTTGCTCTGCTATTTAAGATTTGTAGGTGGTTTGTTTAAGCTGTAAGTAGGATGTGTAGTTTAAATGCCTCTCCCCCCTTAGTTTCTGTTTCTCATATTTTCCCACACAAGTGATGAGTTGTCTTTGATCACCACTCTCTTCCTTGATGTAGGGATAACGTTGTCATAACTTCTCTGCCAACCACTTCTATGGCATGCTTTGTACAGGAGATCTGTCAGTTAGCCAAGTTTCCATTTAATTGGTTTTCAAAAAGCTTTACAAAGATGTCTTTTAAAGAGACCACTTGGTGTTAACTCTGGACAACAGCTCAAAAATAGAAAGGGCAGTTTGTGTTGTAAGCAGGCTCTGTCTGGTTATAATGTCAGTTATATTTTCATTATTTATCAGGTTTGTATTCACACCATCCTGTGTGAGCTGTGCAGCTGCTCAGCAGATTTCAGCAGTATGTTCAGACTAGGGGGAAGCATCCACTTCCATGGGAAAGGAGAGATCTATGAACTGCTGGCTTTTGATCTCTGCTTGGAAGTCCCATTCTAAAGAATCGTATCCAGAGGAGGAATTGGAGACCACTGGATTACTTGATTGTAGCTTGTGTTGCAAAATGCATAAAATCTTAGTGATGTCCAGGCATTTTCTCTTCTCTTTCTATACATTGAGGGCTCCGATACGATAGCACAAGACTGTCACACCGAAAGCATGAACTGAGTGGTAAATGTAAAATAAAATAGCATTGACAAACACATAACAATTAACATATATGCAGAAAACTATTTAAAAATGAGATTTTTAATCTATTTGAGCATCCAGATGTCTTCTAAAATATATCTAGGCCAACTATAGTTCCAGGGATCAGAATATTTTTTTTCTATTGGATTTAAATGATAATTGAAAAAGTTTCCTAGTATATCCTAGTCAGAGCTGAAGAAACTTCTTGGATGAGAAGTGAAATGTCTTCAAAGAAAAACAAGAAAGTCCAGTTGCCTCGTGAAAAGCATCTTTGGGATAATTATGACCTGGATGACTGAGAATCTCCATAGACATTCTCCTGTTATATATTAAAGACAGTAATGATTTCTTAATTAAAAAAAATTACTTCAAATAAACACCAAGATAAATATTACACTTACGTGAATATTACATTTTTTTAGGTCAGGAACATACAACCTTTCCTGAGCTGAAGTTACGTTCAAAAACCATCTTGGTAGTGCACTCCTAATACTGCATAAGGACAGAATAAAGAAATCAGAGAGCCAGGATGAAAATGAAACTTAATTGAATTTCAGTATCATTAAAATTAAATTAGTTAAATACAGTTTATGTAATTATCCCCTCTGTATTTAATAACTTTGCCTTCCTGTCATATGAAAAATTACACTTTCAAATCAATATTTCAATGGTCTCTGAGGTCTACAGTTTTGCAGCAATACTTTAATGGGCTCTTAGCTCAATATGCAAAATATTGGGGAAGGGGGGGAAGGGACAGGTACCCTTGAGACCACATATCACAGATCTCAGTTTTACAGCAACACATTGCAGCGCACAGTTCTGGGATTTGGGATTTAAATGAGTTCTACCATGCCAACATTGTAAGGTTCGTTCTATGAGCTTATTATCAATTTAGCGATGTTAGTTGCTGCAGTAGCTATGGATGCAGAGAGACAATTTAACACCACAAGCTCTCCACCTCCAGGAACATATCTGACATCATTTTCTGTACAACAAATAGCACACTTTGGAATTTTCTGTCCTAGATGATTCTATAACTGCCACTTTGGCTGCTGTGTCCTGTTTCCAAGCAGCTGAAGGTTGGGGAACCTGATATAGTTTTGGTTTGTAATATCTATTCTTTATTTTGCTGTTCTATCTTAGAAATACACATTGTTTTAGTCAGGGTCAGGTGGATGTTTTCAGCCTGAGGGCTAAACTTGTCTCCCTGCAGATATAGTGAGACCCTGGGCTGTCTGCTAGAAATATGATAGCATCATTGGCCTACATTTTTTTGCAGCAGAATTGGGGAACTTGCAAGGAGCGGTTAAAGATGGGAATGAGATTATTTGAGGACAGTGAACTCTTGCCTTTCCAGTCCATTCTTTACTTTAGCATTTTTGAGCTGAAAATCATACTATCAGCTCAGCCACTGAAACTCGGCAGTCATATCCTACTGGTCTGTCCATTCTAGTTGACATAATGAAACTGGGGTCCACCATTATGGGATACAGAAGAATCAATTTTCCAAAGATATTGTTTGATGCTACAAGCTTTTTCTTTCAAGGGCATGCTTAGACAGGCAGTTTGTGAGTGAGTGTTTTATCTCGCCACCCATCCCTCTCTACACAAGAGCTTTGTATAAATAGCTTCTCAAAAGTTTTCTTTCTCTTTATGACAGAAAAACAGAGGTCAGTATGAAGAGACATTAATTTACCACTTTTTATGAGTGGGAGAAAAAGCTCTCCTTTATTTCTTAGTCTATAATGGGAGCATCCCTTTTTTCACTTATTTCATTTTTTGCTTTATAAATGACAACAGCAGCATCTGGCTTGGCAATTTGTCCACCATTCTGTATTGGCCACAAAGACTTAATTCCAGGCTAATAATGCCATTTCAGGGCATTGTAAGGAAGAAAAGACAGCCACCACAAAATAAATAAGGTATTGTAAGTAAACAATGCTCAAAAAAAAATTGTAGAGTGGCGGTCTTTTTCTGAAGGAGTGAGAAAACTCTTAGCAATACTATTGGGGAAAATACATATTCTGATAGCCCAAAGTATATATGCATCCATGCATATATGTCACATTTACTATATTACACTGTTTTTATGGTTAATCATTGTATTACTCAAGCCTTTATACTGACTTTGTCATCTTCTCCTTCATCAGATTATGGCATCATCAAATGAAGAACTTCATTCTGACAGTAGTTTTTTATCCCTGACTGGGACAGGAAATGAAAACACCACCGTGCCAACTGATGGACCTTCAGACTCAAGGTGTCCCATCTGCTTAGAAAGAATACGGAATGTGGCCCTCTTAAACCCTTGTTTCCATAGATTTTGTTTTGCCTGTATCCTAGAGTGGTCAGACAGGAAGGCAGAGTGCCCACTCTGCAAGCAACGTTTCCATTCTTTCTTTCATACCATAAGATCTGACACAGATTTTGAGGAATACATTGTTCCTTTTGAAAATGCATCCTATAGCATGTGTGGGGAGAGATCAGCAACTAATCAAAGACCTGAAGCACTACCAGATAATGGGATCTTATATGGAGGATCCTCAGGTCTCCAATCACAAGATGGGATAAGAACGCTTGATGAGCTGATGAGACAACTTGGAATAAGGAGGTCATCTCATCCTGGAGGAATAACCCTCGCACAAATTCGAGACCAGGCTACACTGAAGTTCAGAAGAACTCTATATCAGTTAGGAGTTCGTGTCAGGAATGTCCAAACTGGAGGATTTTATAGAGATATATCAGCGGACTTTTTTCACAGGAATCCTGTCCGCCTAAACAGGTTAGTGCCTTGGTTGAAGCGTGAGCTGCGAGTTCTGTGTGGAACACATGCATCATTAGTCAATAACATACAGCACATCATTCTGAATAACATAACTATTTATGATCTGGAGAGTCAAGCATTTGCTGATGTGATTCAGCCTCACTTACTCCATTACACCAATCACTTCTTACATGAATTCATTAATTTTGCTCGCTCTCCTTTCAACATTAAGGTTTATGACTGGAGAGCCAGTTATGATGTTCCCTTCCCCATGCATGATGATGGGTTTCAGACCCATTCTTCTTTTACTACATCTTCTTCAGAAGATGAGGAGGAAGAAGGAGAAACAGAAGACTCAGATGAGAATGATGGGGAAGATGGAGAATCAATGGCAAGTGATGAGGAAGAAACTTGGGATGATGAAGTCCAGGAATCAACTAGTTCCAGTTTAGAGCATATTCTGGATGATTTTTTTCTTCCTTTTGGATCTTCTGATGGGGAACTTGTAAGAAATGAAGATAATATGGATGCATTTTTCCAAGCTGATGGACATTTAAGTACTCACAATGGACACTGTCCATCACATAAATGTGTTCTGAATCAACTAGAAGAGAGGACTCCAATATTAGGCAAATTCATCCCAGGCTGTAAGGAGAGGGCAGAGACCAATATTGCTGAAGAGCAGGGGGAGGAAGATGCTGATGAAGAAGAAGAAGAGGAGGAGGAAGAAGAAGAACTAGCACATAAGCAAGGGTTCTTAAGAAGTATTGATTTTGTTGATGGCCTTTCTAATGGTCCAGGTACAGCTATACCTAATGTTGCCCAGCTTGTTAGCAGTAACCCTACGTCAAACACTCTGCAGCTTCCATCCCAAGAACAAGAAGAAAATGGCATGGGACAGACCTCATTGCAACAACAAGATTTAGTTAGCACGAAAGTGATTCATCACAAAGGAGAGGAGATGATTGTCATTAAGATGCTTCAGCCCCAAACAGAAGACATTTTGGTTATTGAACACATTGAAGTAAAAACAAGAGAAATGGATGATTCTGGTCAATTGCTTTGGCAAGGTGAAAAAATGACTAAAACTACAGAGCTGCCGTGTTCTACTGAAACCTCTCCAAGTGATTCTGCTATTAAGTGGGAACCTGGATGTTTTACATGTATTAAAAGACCATGATTTGTACATCAAAATTTTCAACCCAATAGCCCACAAGAGAACTTTTGAACTAGTTCTCTTACTGAAGTTTTACATGTTACACTCAATCCAATAAATTCATATAAATGAAAAAAAAATGTGCTTAATGTATAATGGCCAAAAACTGGTAGAATCTTAAGGGGAAAAAACACTGATGGTAATCCAAGGCCCATTGTATAA
This sequence comes from Protobothrops mucrosquamatus, assembly GCF_001527695.2. Classification (NCBI taxonomy): domain Eukaryota; kingdom Metazoa; phylum Chordata; class Lepidosauria; order Squamata; family Viperidae; genus Protobothrops; species Protobothrops mucrosquamatus. The sequence goes on along the minus strand of NW_015388550.1, from coordinate 34,558 downwards.
CTTACCTCAAATGTTATAAAGAAAAATGTACAGGGAATGAAATTTAACATGTTCTGAAAAGTTTTTTTGAAGGATTTTTGAAGCCATAGTTATATGACAGTGTTTTTAAATTGAAAGTGATGCTACTTACATACTTTATGCAGTGCTAGATCATTCTTTGACAGCAGAGAACAGTTTCCCGGAGATGCTTTATGATCCCTGTATAATTTCTATGAAATATCTGTATATATTTATATATTCATTAAAGATAGACTATCACTTTCCCTATGTTTTGTGTGGGTTCATTGGAAACTGGACTGCACAGTAAGAGTAACTGAAATGGTACAAACTAATCTATTCCACTGTAGATTACATTAGAATTAACACATTCCCTACTAAATTTGGATTCCTTTTTAGATTCATTGTTTTTTTCTCACATGCTAAATGGGACCCAACGGGAAATTAATTATTACATAGGGAGTACTCATATAACTATTTTACCAATGCAATATTAATTATTTTTAAATTAAATCACTATTTCATGGAGAACTACAGCGTGCTACCCCAAAAAGTATGATGCACTCTTGACATAGAATTATATACCTTTGCATACACCCTTACTATATGTTAAGACTAAGTCTTAAGGATGCATGGTTAGAATCAGGTTGCATGGTTCCCTTCACCTGCCTAATTTAATCCTTGCCATTTATTAGACACATGCAAAGGGCTTTATAGGTCTACCAATATGTCTTCCATTGCAACTTGAAAAAAGAGAATATTGCAGGATGGTGGGGTTTTTTTTAGTTATAGGGTGAGCAATTAATGGCATGCCATTTTTCCCTATATACAGTAAATGTATCATACAATCCTTGCCAACGAACAGCACAATTCATTAAAATTGCATGCTATATCCCCAGATCACTGTGGAAATTTACTATTAAGAAACCTATAGAATCCAAGTCAAATAAGGATGATTAGACATAGTCTTCACAGTTGAAGCTGGAAATAATCCATTATGAGGACATTTGGAAATAAATTAAGTTTTCAAATGTGAGAATGTATGGAAACAATTAACACATGGTGCAAGTGGGGGCAGAGGTTCAAATTAAACTAAAGGACATATTTTGGATGTTTTAAACCTGTGTGTTTGTGTATGTGTATACCACAATTGGCAGTAACTGAGATACTTTTCTCTAATGACTGACAGCATTGGATGGTCCTAATCAGGTGAAGGAAGTAGCTATTTGTTTTAGATGATCTTGTCCTCCCAACAATAGGGATGGCAAAAGGAAGAGTCAACTTGCTACAATGATGGCTAAAAATAATAAAAATAAAGAGATTTTAGTAAACATAGCTAAGGCTACCAAATATCCAGAGTTTGCAGATAATTTATTTTTCCTAGCTAAGAGTCATCCATGAGTGGATTAAAAATATATTGAAATGTCTGAGGCTGGAGCACATGCAGCAGCATACAAGAAAAAATGATGATGCCACTTTCTAGCTATAGTTCCTGAGAAAGCGTATCATCCCTTTTGCTTTCTGATTGGTGCATAAAGAGGGGAGGGAGTGGCTAGCAATTGTATAAATAGAGGTATTTTGGTTGTGGTTTGTTCTCCAAGCTTGTTTTAATATAATTCTTGAATGTTTTGTTACCAAACTACAGTAGGTAATACCAGCAGGATTTTCTTGTCCTATTCTCGTTAGCTCATAAACGTCTTATGTGCCAATGTGGTCAGTTGGTTTTTGAATTCTGAACTGATTGTTTTTCTTGTTGATTGGCACTTTGAATTGCATACATATTGATATATTGGATCTAGATCAATATGTTTGTTAACTGCTCTTTTGGTAGAATAGAGGTATTGCCATTCATGAGGCATCAGCAGATGCTACCCAGGCTGAGGTTGCATTGGCTGCTTATTCTGTTTTTGTTTGCTTTCTTTTGAGAGAGAATTTTTTCTTCAGTAGAAAAAAAACCTCATTTAAATTGTTTAAAGGGATGCTGTTTTGATTCACGCTGCAAACACTGGTATAATAGCAAAGACCTATAATTTCATGCAGCAAACTATTCAGTGGCTTGTGATTTCACACAACAAACATCATTGATGGTGAAACTTGTACTTTTATATAGCAAGCACATATTTCATTGGAAAAAAACTTTTGATTTGGAAACTCTGGTTCAAACCCAATAACCTCCGGGTAGCTAGTTTAATGAGATGTTTGCATTTTCACTGTCAAAGAGGAGCAAAACTTACTGTAGCCTTTTGTGTTACTCATAGTTCTGTAAGCCACCCTCTTCCTTTTTTTCTTATATTTTTTCCTTATAATGTTATTTTAAAAATATAAATATGAAACAATATAGAAAAAGTCAGAAAGCTATAAAGTGTTGAAAACAAAAAGCGAAGAGGAAGAAGAAAAAATAGTTAAAGAAGTGACTTCTAATCTTCTTTACAACATGGATATATTTGAGACTATTTTCCTTCTCTTAAATTAAATAATAGTTCCCTTTTCCCCACACTCGACCCCTATTAATCAATAAATCCAGAAATCACCAGCTAATTTTTATCCATTTTCTGCAAAAAGTTCTTAAAGAGTTTTGAGTTAAACTTCTCTCTTCCAAGAAACTCTTTTTCAGAAAATAAAATATTGTAATCCTAACTTTAATTAACTTCAGCCACATTATGGTTAAGCTGTTTGAAGTCCAGCTGACAGCTAATTATGGATAAAACATCTGCTTACTGGCATTCTAAATATATGTGTGTGTGTGTGCATGTGAGGAAACAGTTTAATACATTAGGTCAAGGGTATCAAAAAAAGACTAGGTTCAGAATACACACTCATTACCCCGAGAAAATAGAAGTTAAATTGTAGGTCAAGTATTAAAATGTTAAATTAGTCCCTTTGGTGTAAAATTCAGAAATCCTGTCCATGGTTTTAACCTGACCCATGAGTGATATGCAGTAAAGGGACTGTAGGTGATGAACCCCCTTTTTACATTGCATCTGTACATGTGCCCCATTCCATCTCTTGAAGACTTGGTCAGACTTGGACAGCAAACTTGGAAGGCAGCTCTGCCTGAGTAAAATCTCCTTTGCAATCCCAGATCCTGTTTTATCTGTGACAGCAGTTGGGTGACCACGTTCAAACTAATGCGATGCAAAAATCTGAAACCAGGGAGACATGCATATGAGGATATCAACAAAGTTTAATGTTATCTCATGCAAAATGCTGAATTATCCATCCAGAATTCTCTGTACACAGTCAAGAGGAGAAAAACAGCAGAAAAAGAACAGAGAAAGAGTGAAGCAGAAATGTATGAGATCAGCACTCTGGCTCTTCTTTCAAGTTGTTATTATTTGTTTGTTTTATTTTGTAAGGTCCCAGCATTTACTTAAATTTGAGATACCATTAAAAGTCTAATCAGGCAACTCAAACTGAGGCTTCTTGAGGAAACAGCACTTTATTTTCGATCGAAATAAGTCCTGAGTGGGAACACAATCTGAACACTGACAGTGTTGGTTCAGAAGTGCCACACCTTAGGAAGTTAGTAGCATTTCTTTATAAACTTTGTTAGCCAATGAAAATCAGACAACAGGGCCATTACATCATAAGGAAGACATCAATCATTCCTGTACAGTCCCTTATTCCCTCCTCCAGTACATCCCATCCATGTATATGTTTCCCACGCTTGCATGAAATTTGTCCCTGACGCAAACACTGATTACAAAAGCAAGATAGCAATAGTTAGGCTAAACAATTTCTTTTTGTTCCAGTTACAGAACCCTTTAATTTATATCCCACTTTTTTATTTTATAAAAAAACTGAAGGTGATGAACATATCCAACACACCTTCTTCCCCTTATTCTCCCCAACAACAACAACCTGGTAGGGGGGGTTGGGCTGAGACAAAGTGATTGGCCCAAAGTCATCGAGCTGGCTTTCATGCCTAAGATGGGACTTGAACTCATGGTCTCCTGCCTTCTAACTTGGTGCCTTCACCACTAGACCAGTCTGATTATCTGGTTATTATGCTATGTAATATGCAGGGAAGTTTGTATTAAGGCATCCACCCACATTTTAAGGGTCTTTTTATGGCATAGGTATATCATGATAAGCTCCATAACACCATACCATTCCAACCCAAGAAATAAATAATAATAATCATAACAACAGTAACAACAACAACATTGATCCCATACACTGAAAGATGGCAGCCATTCTCATTTCTTGATTACCTAGTATTACTAATCTTTCCCAGCCCGGAGCTATGAGGAACCCAGAGTTGCTTCTAAGTACAATCATTTTTGTAAAACTACATTGCCTTCACTTTTTTTCCCCCATGATAAAATTTATTCTCCCCATGGGCAAAACCAGATATCTTTCTAGGTTTTAACATCCAGATGTAGTATTATGGTGGACAAAGCGAATTATGAGTTTCCTCACATTTATGGTCAACTAAAAAACCTTTATAGACTTTTTTTTTTGCATGAAACAGGAAAAAATGCAGTTGTCGATTAGGAAAAAAGAATTAGAAAACAGAAAAGTGGAATTTATTTTATTTTATTTTTGTAATCAGAGTAAGAGATAGTTTTGTGATTGTACTTATATTTGTTGCAAAGGAAATCAGAAGCTTCTTTCTGTTTTTTTTCCTTTTTAGTTCTTTTTTCTGCACTTTTACTTTTTTCAGTTTTTAACTTTCTTTACTACTTCTGCCCCTCATTACTTTCTGTTCATTTTTATGTCTTTTGTAAAACTTTAATATAAAAAAATAATAATACACAAACGGGTGAGTTTTTTCTCTGTGTCCAAATGTTTTACTATAATTATTGACCAGCATTTTATACATTTTTTGTGGGAGATGATTCTTTATGCACTTATGCATTTCAGTAATCAGTCCAGTTAAAGATTTATATTGCTTTAATGACAGTTTTTCTCTTTCTCTTGGCAAATATGGTCTTAGAACACAAATTCAACACATTTAACAACACTCTAAGTTATATTGTCAATTACCAGTTCTTAATAATTTCTTAATAAAGTTCTGAGGCTGTGTGAAACATTGGAAAGGGATTTCACAAAAGTTGGTAGGAAGAAAATCTCCTCAAACATTAAAGCAGCTAGATATTTTGACCCAGTTTCTGCTAAGTTTTTTGCCCCCATTGTCTCCATGATTTTATGCATGCACAACTGCTTCATTTCATTATTAATTATAGCAGAAAAATTGTGACATACACAACCAGGCAAAGTCTTTGCAGCAGCTGGACCAAGCCCTCCAGAGGGTGTAGCTCTTTAAGACGTGAAACAGACACTTTGTTCACCACGTTCCTTGCAGATCCACCCTTTCAAATGTTCCCTAATTCATTCATAATCACTGAGAAAAATCATAATTGATATAAGGCTGCGCTCATAAATAGCCACATGAATGAAGGTCAACTTCATTCTAAACTCCTCCTCCCACCCTTTCTCATTTTTTTTCCCCTCTCCTTGAAAATGTTGTTGGAGCCATATGCAATGTTCTGTCTTGAAAATACACAAAACACCCCAAAAGGATTTAGGAATTGGATAGGAAATTGTTTCCTTGCTCACCATAGTGAGGTCACTGCTAGAACTTTCTCTGGGTTCTGTTTACCCAGTTGAATTTTATCTCTATGGGAGAGAGAACTATCAGCTGAAACCAATAATTCTAGAAAAAGGTTAAGCAGAACTGAGCTTTCAGCGAAAGTTTGGAGTAAGTGGAGAGGATAGAAGTTGAAAGAACTATAGTAAAGTAAGTAAAGTTCTAAATATAAAGAATTGCATCAAGAATGGTGGTTAAGATAGGTTGAGAGCTTCAAATTTGAACAAATACAACACAAAATCACATACATTGAGATTCATATATTGGGTCACAGCAGGATTTTACTAAGCATCCTAAATCAAAATCTGAATCATCAAGAAAGTTCAGTGATTCAGCAAGTTAATGAAAGATGGAGCAACATTCAGTGCATGTCTGAAAAGTACATTTATCCTGGCTCTTCCTATAAAGAAAATTGGGGAGGCAGAAATAAAGTTGTTTGATTTTTACAGGCACCCAATAGTTTGAACAGATTATCCACACAAAGCATATGAAGGGGAGGTGGGTGGCAGAGAATGATGTTGACAAAATATATTTTGCAGGATTATTTTAAAATCCAATTTTATGCCAGTCCTCACTTTAGGAACAGGAACAGCAAGAGTTTTGATTTGATGGGATTTGTGAGGTACTTACTTAAAAGCGTTAGGTTTAAAATATTTTCAATTCTGGGAATATTGCCTTGAAGCTAATTGAGCAGGAAAAAAAACATGAAAAACCCTTTACTCTTTAGTTTTGTCCCTCTGAAATTTGCAGATGTCTTGCTTATGATGCCATCATCATGCAGACTATCTCAATTAAAAAATCCAGGTTTTCTGAGTTTTCTTTCTGTGGGTCATCTTTCAGATCATGAGACACTTACAGAAGAAACGTAAGCCAAGGATTGGCTTCAGATCCTCAAGGAAGAGTTCTTTAGTGAAAACTATGCAACAAAACGGAGCCAAAAATTCAAAATGTGCCATCTGCTTAGCAATGATCCAAGACCCGACTTACTTGAACCCTTGCAACCACCAATTCTGCTTCAAATGTATTCAGAAGTGGTCCAGAAAGAAAGTTATATGTCCATTGTGTAAGCAGCGCTTCTATTCATTCTTTCACACGATACGCAGAAAAGGTGCCTTTTGTGAATATGTCCTGCCTTTGAATGATGGCTCTTTTTCTTCTTCTGAAAGCAAAGAAGACTATGCTTCAGCCTCCTCTCAAAGACTTACATCACCTCCTGACAATGGAATTGTGCATAATGAAATTAGCGGAACATTAACTCAAAGACAGAAGGATATTTATCAGCTCATGCGACAGTTTGCAGTTACAGAGAGACCCAATGATATTGATTTAATCAGCCTTGGGAAATTTAAAGCCCAAACAGTAATTCAGTTTAGGAGAACTCTTTACCATGCAGGGATTTTAGTTCAAAATGCTCCAAATCCAGATTTCAGTCAAATACTTTCAGCAGAATTTTTTGGCAGCCATCCTGAATGTTTGGACAGACTGATCCCTTGGCTAAAACGAGAATTAAAAGTGCTGTTTGGTAGCAAGAGATCAACAATTCATGCTTTGCAGAATCTCATCCTAAGTAACCTGACTCAACATGATCTGGACAGCAAAGAGTTTGAAGCTATTTTAGAGCCCCACTTGCGCTATTTCACTGGTCATTTCCTGCATGAGTTCAACAGTTTTGTTCAATCCTCATTAAACCTGAGGAAGTATGACTGGTGTGCCTTGTATGAAAGCCCTATGATATTGAAAGAGCCTGATTTTTTAACTTCTTCTCCATCTTCAGAAGATGAACATCTGCAGCATTCTGAAAACAGTCAGGTGCCCAAACCCAATGGTAGTTTAGATTATGGAAACTTAACATTCTTGCTTTCAGGTTCAGAAAAAACCCTTCCTTCCACATTTGCTACAGCAGATGATAAAAATCATTCAACAAATGAAGAAAATTATATGGATTTGTCCAACAAAGATACTGAAAAAGGGATAGTTTCAGCCTATCGTATTATTAAAAATATACTGTTTAAAAAATCCTCTGAGGAAAAAGTACAGCTCCCTGGTTCCCTCTCTCACTCCCACCTATTTCAAGGACAGAAAGAAAAAGAGGACACAGTAGACATAGATCCTCTTCAGATTCTTAGGCCAATGGATATGGAAACAGGTAAGGGTTCCCAAAATGAAGTAGCATTTGTAGATGACAATGCCTTTAACATTTATCACAAAAATTCTGCTAACATCATTACAGTGAAGAAATTGGGCAAAAAGGATATAACAAAATGTCAACCCTCAGAGGTTCCCATCAATAAATTAAAAGAATATTGTCCAGCATGGTCAAAAACACCATCACCAAAGAGAAGCAGTGTACATAAAAATAGTGGATCAAAGGGTAGCATAGAACGCAAATTTAAAGAAATACGTTCTGCTTCAAAAGAAAAGCACGGGGGAAGAAACAAAGCAAAGTCTCTGCATGATGAGAAGAAATGTAGAAACTATTCCAGAGACAGGAGACATAGACGAGATCAAAGAAAATCAAAGTCTAAAGAAGTAAGTTTGTTTCACAAGAGCCCTCTGCCTGTAAGAAAAAACAGCACTGAGGCTACTCACAAGTCAAAATCACAGAACATTCATCAGAAAAGGAAAACGAAGAACAAAGATTCTGATCATCTAGGAAGCGGAAGTTCCAGTGAACCCAACCAGAATTGTAGAAAGGTTAATTCAGACAAATTATGCCATCCAAATCCATCCACCAGCTCTGGGCAGAAGCCACATTTTTTCTCCGGAAAATAAAATCTTAGTCAATCAAAGGCAGCTAACCAAATACTGATAATTCTGTTCAGGCTCATGCAGAAATTTGGAGAGAGACCTAAATGTAGGATTATTGTAGGATGACAAGAGAAAGTTTGGTTTGATAAACTAGATAACAAGCCAAAATATAAATTAATGCAGTTGGAGGGTGATCTCTCAAAAGGATGATGAAGATTTATCCACAGTGATACAAACAGCTAAGATTTTTATTATCAGTCTTAACCTAATTCGAAGACCAATATGATGCCAAAGCTACAAACGAAATAGCCAAATCTTAATAGCATGTATGTAAATAATGGCTTGTCAAAGCAAGAGACCATCAGTGAAGTACAGGATGAGACAAGGAAAAGAAGTATTTGTCTTTTCTAAGCATGACATTGCTTTTAAGATCTTAAAAATAAAGATATTTGTACGTTGTGCTCATGATTTCTTTCAAAAACCATTTATAGACTTGGGGCAGGAAGAAAATTGCCAACACACACACACACACACACACACACACANAGAGAGAGAGAGAGAGAGAGAGAGAGAGAGAGAGAGAGAGAGAGAGAGAGATGCTGCAACCACCACTAAGATTCAGTTCCATTAAAGTTATCCCAAGCTAAATGATAACTATCAGTTCAATTCTACCCATTTATGGGAAAACTCTAAAGGACTTCTTGTAAAGTAGCATTTACAAGTGGGTACAGCTATTTACTTTCTTCACACACTGAGCACTCATACAATCGTGGAGAAGGTGAATACAGTATGCCCACCCCTAACATCCTGCATGATTCTCTGAGATCCTTTTCTCTGAGCATAGAAGTATCAGCAGATGGAATGAGCAATGGATCAAGGACCAGAACCTGGAAGATGGAGGTTCAAGTCCCATCTGTGGAAATATACAAACTGAATAACTTTGGACCAGTCATTCTTTCAGAGCCTAACTATTTTACTATTTGGTTATTCTGGGCATAAACTGGTGGATGTAGTCCTATGCATGTCACATCAAAGACCTGAAGGAAAGATGGGATAGAAATCTAATAGAGAAATAAATAAAACATGCAGCTTCTGATTCAGGAGTTGAGTTTAGAGATCACAGGGTCACAGCTGGTGATCATATAGAACAAATTTTGACATAAAATGTTAACAACGTAGTAAATTTTTAAACTTCCATAGCTTAACACATCAAAAGCCATCTGTATCATATTAAGATCCCTAATGGTGGATATCCCTATTTCATATGCTGAATTATGTAAAATCTTGCTCTCTCACTCTCTTACACACACACACACACACACACACACACACAGAGAGAGAGAGAGAGAGAGAGAGAGAGAGAGAGAGAGAGAGAGAGAGAGAGAGAGAGAGAGAGAGAGAGAGAGAGAGAGACCAAGTTAATAATTATACAGGTAGTCCTCAGTTATGACCATAATCAGAACTGACAACTCTATTGCTAAGTGACACAATTATAAAGTGAAAAATTGTGACTGTGCTGACTTACAAAAACAGTACCTGTAGTTGTGGTTGTTAAATGAATTGTGCATGGTCATTAAGTGCAACATCACATGGCTGCATAATGGTATGTACGAAAGACCTTGAGAAATGGGACAAAGAAATGCTACTTAGGAAATGATCAGACAAGAGAAGGTACAGCCTGCAGCTGCACAACAACTGGAGAAAAAGGCTCAGAAGGGATCTCCTCCCTAACTTCTCAAGCTGTGAAAGAAACAGTGGGAGATTTGTACTTTTGGATATGAAAAATTGTTGTGTCTTTTCAAGTACACCAGACCAAAAACCGACCAGATGAGCTGTTTCTACTTTATTTTAAGGCTGCATCCAAATTGCAATCGCATAATTGTAGGGATGCTGCAATGGCTGCAACTACAAGAAGCAGTCCTAAGTCTCCTCGTTCAGCTCCATCATAATGCTGAATGAGTGGTCACTGAATGAGGACTAATTGTAAATTACAGCAAACTATCTGTAAAATAAGGTTTACATCTACTAACTGTTACTCATCTGCCTCTAGCAACTATTCTCTCTCAGACACAAATCACTCTAAGAAGAATTTGAGTAAACAAGCATATACACACAAAAAGCTGGTTTTTTTTTACAATCCTATGGCCCCTATTCAGAAGAGGATCTAGGCAGCTGGATGCAGCTGAGCTTTTACTGGGTGGATGCCCTTCCTGACGCCTATGCAGTGTTCATAGCAGATTTTTTTTTCTTTGTGCCCTAGGAGAGAAATATCTGCTGCTATATAGGATTGAACTCTCAACCTGTTCAGTGGGAGGCAAGGATCTTTGCCACTAGACCACCATGCCACTCAAGCATACATACACAAATATACATAACCCATACCTCCTCCCCCTCCATTTCCTTCCCTCACTACAATCATCATCCCCCTCTCTTCATCTCTTCACTACATAACCCATACCTCCTCCCCCTCCATTTCCTTCCCTCACTACAATCATCATCCCCCTCTCTTCATCTCCCCAGGATGAAAACAGGATAAGAAGGGATATAGGATGGAGAAAGAGAAATATCAATTGAGAAGGAAAGGAAAGAGAAATATGTGGGACAAAACTGGACCAGGATGATTAGATTAATAAGATAGAAAATGAAAGGAGAGAGGAAAAAATCCTATGTTAAATACTCCAGGCAAAGACACTCCCCCAACCCTTGTAAAAAATAATTTTCATGTTTATGTTTAGATCTGCTGCAGCCATTTTATTAACTCCTTTGTCCTTGGCAAATTCTATTGATGCTGGTATAAATAGCTTCTCCCATCTCTCAATTCAATTCATCTGAGAGAGAAAACCTCATCTCTTTCGGCTGGGTGAATGCAGTTCATCACATTTCATGGAGCCAAATGTTTAAATTTTATGAGAACTACAATGCTCAGAAAAGGAATAGCAAAATGTTACAGACCTAGTCCAGTCTTACATAACTAGGCCTCACTTATGACCGATTGCTTAGCAACTGTTTGAAGCTATGATGGATCTTCTCACAGCTGCTTACAACCTGCTTTCTAAGTTCCGATGTCCACCCTTCTCCCCACAATCATGCAATTGCATTTTGGGTATTGTTATGTGACTAGGATTTTATGACATTTTTGGCTGGAAACCAACATTTACTTCTGGTTTCCAGCAAAAAAATGCCCAGTTAATATAATGGCTTCACTTAATGACATGATGTTCGCTTAACAACTGCTTCCAAAATGGTTGTAAAATTAAGCACAGTTACATGTTGACCCACTTAATGACCAACATAACTTACAATTGTAATTTTGAACTCAGTAATGGTTGAAAATCAAGGACTATCTGTAAGTGATAGAAATATATCACTGATTGGATTTTCCCCGAGGGGGGGGGAGGTTTATTTGTGAGAAGACAATCTCACAAGATCTACCATTAACATTGGTAGCCTTTTAAAAAATTCTTTAAAATGTCTGTTATTATTTTCCTTGTTGTTGTTAGTTGCAAAGTCGTGTCCAACCCATCGCGACCCATGGACAATGTTCCTCCAGGTCTTCCTGTCCTCTACTGTCTTCTGGAGTCCATTTAAGCTCACGCCTACTGCTTCAGTGACTCCATCCAGCCACCTCATTCTCTGTCGTCCCCTTCTTCTATTGCCCTCAATCTTTCCCAGCATTAGGCTCTTCTCCAGTGAGTCCTTCCTTCTCATTAGGTGGCCAAAGTATTTGAGTTTCAACTTCAGGATCTGGCCTTCTAAAGAGCAGTCAGGGTTGATCTCTTCTGAGACTGATTTGAATGCCTTGCAGTCCAAGGGACTCGCAGGAGTCTTCTCCAGCACCATAGTTCAAAGGCCTCAATTCTTTGGCGCTCAGCCTTTTTTATGGTCCAACTTTCACAGCCATACATTGCAACTGGAAAACCATGGCCTTGACTATACATACTTTTTTTGGCAGGGTGATGTCTCTGCTTTTTAGTATGCTATCTAGATTTGCCATAGCTTTCCTCCCCAGGAGCAAGCGTCTTTTAATTTCTTGGCTGCAGTCCCCATCTGCGGTGATCTTGGAGCCCAGGAAAAGAAAATCTGTCACTACCTCCATTTCTTCTCCATCTATTTGCCAGGAATTGAGAGGGCCAGATGCCGTGATCTTGGTTTTCTTAATGTTTAGTTTCAAGCCAATTTTTGCACTCTCCTTCTTCACCTGCATCAAGAGACTCTTTAGTTCCTCTTCACTTTCTGCCATTAGAGTGGTATCATCTGCATATCTTAGGTTGTTGATATTTCTCCCGGCAATCTTAATTCCAACTTTTGATTCTTGCCACAATTTGTTGTGATCCACACAATCAAAGGCTTTAGAATAGTCAATGAAGCAGAAGTAGATGTTTTTCTGGAACTCCCTAGCTTTCTCCATGATCCAGCGTATGTTGATCTCTAGTTCCTCTGCCTCTTCAAAATCCTCCCTGTACTGCTGGTATTTCTCGATCCACATACTGCTGGAGTCTAGCTTGTAGGATTTTAAGCATAACTTTACTGGCATGTGAAATGAGTGCAATGGTGTGATAGTTTGAACGTTCTTTGGCATTGCCTTTCTTTGGAATTGGAATATAAACTGACCTTTTCCAATCCTGTGGCCACTGTTGAGTTTTTCAAATTTGCTGGCAAATTGAGTGTAGCACTTTTACTGCATCTTCTTTTAAGATTTTGAATAGCTCAGCTGGAATACTGTCATCTCCACTAGATTTGTTGTTGCTCAGATTTCCTAAGGCCCATTTCACTTCACATTCTAGGATGTCTGGCTTGAGGTCAGTGACCACTCCATCATTGTTATCTGGGACATTAAGCTCATTCTTGTATAGTTTTGCTGTGTAGTTTTGCCACCTCTTCTTAATCTCTTCTGCCTCTGTTAGGTCCCTGCCATTTTGGTCCTTTATCATGCCCATCTTTGCATGAAACGTTCCCTTCATATCTCCAATTTTCTTGAAGAGATATCTGGTCCTCCCTATTCTATCGTTTTCTTTTATTTCTTTGCACTGTTCATTTAAAAAGGCATTCTTATCTCTTCTAGCTATTCTCTGGAATTCTGCATTTAATTGGGTGTATCTTTCTCCCTTGCCTTTCACTTCCCTTCTTTCCTCAGCTATTTGCAAAGCTTCCTCAGACAGCCATTTTGCTTTCTTGCATTTCTTTTTCTTTGGGATGGTTTTAATTGCTACCTCTTGTACAATGTTGTGAACCTCCATCCATAGTTCTTCAGGCACTCTGCCTATCAAATCTAATTCCTTAAATCTATTTGTCACCTCTACTGTATATACATCAGGGATATGATTTAGTTCATATCTGAGTGGCCTAGTGCTTTTCTCTACTTTCTTCAATTTAAGCCTAAATTTTGCAATGAGAAGCTCATGATCTGAGCCACAGTCAACTCCTGGTCTTGTTTTTACTGATTATATAGAGCTTCTCCATCTTTGGCTGCAGAGCACATAGTCAATCTGATTTCTATGTTGACCGTCTGGTGATGTCCATGTGTAGATCCGTCTCTTGGGTTGTTGGAAAACAGTGTTTGCTATGACCATCATATTCTCTTGACAAAATTCTATCAGCCTGTGCCCTGCTTCATTTTGTACTCCAAGGCCAAACTTGCCTATTATTCCAGTTATCTTTTGGCTTCCTACTTTAGCATTCCAATCTCCCATGATGATAAGGACATCATTTTTGGGTGTTAATTCTATAAGATGCTGTAGGGCTTCATAGAATCGGTCAATTTCATCCTCTTCAGCACCAGTGGTTGGGGCATAGACTTGGACTACTGTGATATTGAATGGTTTGCCTTGGATTCGAACTGAGATCATTCTGTCATTTTGGGGATTGTATCCTAGTATTGCTTTTCCTACTCTTTTATTGACTATGAAGGCTACTCCACTTCTTCTGAGGGATTCTTGCTCGCAGTAGTATACCTGATGATCATCTGAGTTAAATTCACCCATTCCTGTCCATTTTAGTTCGCTGATTACTAAGACGTCGATGTTCAGTCTTGTCATCTCTTGTTTGACCACAAGTTTGCCTTGATTCATGGATCTTACATTCCAGGTTCCTATGGAGAAAAGATATTTACAGCATCGGACTTTCCTTTCACCACCAGATGCATCCACAGCTGAGAGTCCTTTCGGCTTTGGCCCAGTCGCTTCACTTTTTCTGGCGCTACTAGTACTAGCCCTCTGTTCTTCCCCAGTAGCATATTGGACACCTTCCGACCTGAGGGGCTCATCTTCCAGCATCATATCTTTTTGCCTTTTGGTACTGTCCATGGGGTTTTCAAGGCAAAGATACTGGATTGGGTTGCCATTTCCTTCTCCACTGGATCACATTTTGTCAGAACTCTCTGCTATGACCTGTCCATCTTGGGTGGCCCTGCACGGCATAGCTCATAGCTTCATTGAGTTACGCAAGCCCCTTCGCCACGACAAGGCAGTAATCCATGTAGGAGATGATGATGATGATGATGATGATGATGATGATGATGATGATGATGATGATTTTCCTATAGTATCCTATATTTCCTGCGGTCAATGACAAAACAGCCGACATTTCCCATCCTTCCCAGTTTCTACTTATTGGGGAAAATTTCTGCTTACTGGGACAAAAATGTTTGTCAACACAAAATAATAATGGAGAAAAAAAGCAATCTTTTTTTTTAGATTACCAAAAAGAAACATATTTTTTCCTGAAACAAAATGTTGTATGAGACTTTTCTAGTTATCTGTTTTTGAAATACCAGATTTACAAGGGATTTTAAACATTTAGACAAAAAAAAAATCAGATGTCGTGTCTTAACAGCTGCATATTATATACAATATATACAGTATTTGTCCATGAAGTTATGAACAATCATCAGATATATTGTTATTCATATAATGCTTTTTCCAGACAGTATTTTTTAGATTCTAAATTCCATTTATCTAATATTCAGTAAGGAGGACTAAGAAAACAGAACTCGGTGTCTATTGATAACTAGTTCATATGGTGCATATAATGTACATTAGTGATTGGCTATTTATTTCAGAGTATTATCATCAAACCAATCAATGTTTAATTACAGCACATTCAACTTTATTGCCTGTGTAATTCTGAGATAACAATAAGGAAATCAGATTCATCGCAGATCTTCTGCTGACTAAAATATTTTTTCATCAACTGTAATTAATTTAATAGCTACTACTTCAATCTTAAAATTAAAAACTTATTTGTAGCACTCCATTTCACTTGCAAACATTTTTAGCTTGAATGACCCAGGCTTTCAGCAAATTTGCGTTCAACTTTTTTGTTACCAATTATTCCAAATCTGGATTACAACTACCAAAAATTGTTCTCTCACTTGACATATCTCCCCTCCAGCTAACCTGTGCCTTTCCTCTGCGAATAATAAGCTTCTGATATGACTTGAAATAACCAGTGCAAATCTTATTGAAATATTTTCATCTAAATCTCTGATTAGGAAGGAAGTGCTGATGGATCTACCATTTTGCGTGATTCTGTTGGGGATGATGACTCACATTGGCCAGTGTCATTAATTAGCCTTGTCTGAGTTGTCTTAAGAAACTTTCTGAGATCTTGAAAGAAATGTACTATTTTGTGAAAGGAAGAATTGCCGCTGAACCATCCTTGCCATTGTAGCTCTATGTTCTGTACATGTCACTGCAAACTGAAAAACTACATGAATTTGACCCAAATGTGCTTTTTCAAGAGGCAACTGGACTTTGTTTGTTTTCCTTTGAAGTCATTTCACTTCTCATCCAAGAAGCTTCTTCAGTTCTGACTGAATAGTGGAGAGTGGAAGGACTGATATTCCTTGGAGTCATCTGATTGTTAGCACTCTCTCCGGGAGTTGTTGAGGCCACTTGAGGAATTCTGGGTATTGAAGTCCACAAGTCATAAAAGAGCCAAAGTTGCCTACCCCTGGTTTAGTAGAAAAAATATCTCCATTTTCAATTCCACTCTCATGTTTTGTATTTTAAAGTTAACAAAATCAAAATGTCTGTCTGTCTGTTTGTCTATTCTCTGTCTCTGTCTCTGTCTCTGTCTCTCTTTCACACACACACACACACATACACACACAAACACTATTATTTTACTATTATTTTAGAATAAACAGTTCACTTCAGGAGGATCCTTTTGCTACATATGTACTGCTGAAATAATTGTACTCAGACAAAAAAAATCTTTCTGGAGTTTCATCCTCATGTACATTTTCAGTCAAATTGTCAGATTCCTAAGCTAGCTAGTTAATCATTAATTTACATAGAAAGCAATCTGTGCAATCTGTGGGAGGTGTGGGGTCCCTTTTTAGCAAAGTTTATCAGAATCAGCAGCAGATTTTTTTTTTTTTAAAAAAAAAAGCACCCTGGTGATAAAACAGTTTATAAAAGCTTTTTTGCATTTATCAAACACTGTATTATTTTAGCAAATACATTCTCTGCTTCTCAAACATAATAATAGCCTTTTTTGGTAAAATGGTGCCCTAGCATTCTATGACTGCTGAAATGTGTTCAGGATCTATAAATAAGCATTTTTTTTTCCAAATTCCTGGAAGGGAAAAATGGGAAGGTGAATCTCTCTTTCCTAGTATTCCACATAGTCAAGGAATAATTCTGCTACTTAAGAAAAGTTAACACAGATTCTGTCAGGGGAGCATAACCCCCAATTTGAGCCTTCTTCTCTGATTTGGGGCAGCAGCATCTTTAATACTTTACAAAGAAGGAAGAGGGTAAAAAAATCAGACCTTCCTCTTTCTCTGATGTTGCCATTGTTCAGTTGGTTCTTCGGTTGGTTGAAGAAGCAAATTGTGACCTTGTGCATCAGGTTATACATGAAGCTAAATATAAGGGCTGAGGTGATCTTTGAATAAGTATTTTGTTTCTCAAAGTTCAAAACAACTTTATAAAGAGAAGTGGCCACTCATTTTAAAGATAGGATTGGAGCAATTGGTCTGCTTTGCATTATTTGTTCGTTTTCAAGGCAAAGTACCACTTTATGCTATCTATTGCTATTCCCTGCTGGATATCCACTGTTTCTCATTTTTTTATTTTATTTTACTAACATTTGTGTCCACCTAGTTTCTAGCACATTGACAAACTAATAAATAAAAATAAAATAATAATTAACAGTTAACATACAGAAACAGTTCAAGAATTATCTGTGTTGGTATCAAAATAACAGCCATAACATCCACCCTCTCATTTAAATAATTGGATCACATAGATATAGCTCAACATATAACATTAATCTTTATTCTTCAAAGCATCTGTGTAAAAGCAGCGTAGGATAGAATAGAATAGAATAGAATAGAATAGAATAGAATAGCTTTATTTGGCCAAGTGTGATTAGACACACAAAGAGTTTGTTTCTGGTACAGAAGCTCTCAGAGTACATGCAAAGCAAAATGTACACCACAGTGTATGTGACACTGTATGCAACAGTTATGTATGTTACCTTTGTGATAATAGACTCAACATTATCACAAACCTCATATAAGTACTCTTTTATACACTACTTCCTTGTAAAATCAGTCATGAGGTTTTGGTTTTCATTTTAACAAAATTGATGGTCTGTTTTGTTTGTTTGTTTGTTTGTTTGTTTGTTTGTTTGTTTGTTTGTTTGTTTGTTTGTTTGTTCTAAGCTACCCTGCATCACATTATTCCAGGGGTCTTCAAACTTGGCCCTTTTATGACTTGTGGACTTTAACTCCCAGAATTCCTCAGCCAGGCACGCTGGCTGAGGAATTCTGGGAGTTGAAGTCCACAAGTCATAAAAGGGCCAAGTTTGAAGACCCCTGCATTATTCCCTTTGGAGGGTCTTATAAATATGATAGACATTCTTGAAGAATTTAGATGATGTATTGCTGAGCAACATGAGAGATTTTACATTTTCATCAACCTTCACTATTAACCACAATGGGGATTGGAATTCAGCAGCATTGGAAGAGCCAGTATTACTTATGACCAGGATAACATAAAATAAGCTCAAATTTATTTTTAAACAAAATAGGAAGGTACATGTTTGAAATATATCTAGACACTTGTGATCTGAAAATTCAGATGTATGATATCCCTGGAAGAATTTAGTCAGAAAAAAATGAGAAGGGAATTTATTTTTTGTCTCCATTACAATAAACTTCCCTATCCATTGTTTTTCCATGTGTTTTTTCTTTATAATACCTTCTACACAGTAAAAAGACTCCCAACTTAGTCTATATAATGAATCCAGGAAAAAATCAATTTCATTAAGCTATGTTGTAGCATGTGTTGGCATCTCCTGATTTTTTTTAAAGGTCTAAAATTTTATGAAATGCTAATTTGCTTTGAACTACAGATTTAAAAAATGCATACTTTGCTTCAGGTTGCTGTTAAATATTTCAGCAAGGTTAAGGCTATGATTCATGAACAGGCTTTTAAGGAAATGAAATAATTCTGTCTGTTGAGCTTGCATTTGAATTCTTGAACACTATAAAACTTTTCATACCATAAAAATGGTATTCACCCTTTGACCTCTGATCACTCTTGTATCTGTATAGGAACAAAAGTTATCTTATGTTAAATGAGACCATTGTTCTTTCCAGAAAAATATTTCTTAATCTAATTTGAACTGTTTTTCAGTTTATAAACAAGAAATTTTGTCCCCCAGATATCTAGAATGTTTTACTTATACAGGATGAAGAAAGCAAATTAAATATATGGAAGAGGAGAAAGTGAAGTCATTATACATTTTGGGCCCTGAGAGATTGCATGACTTCTGACCTCAGAGCTTTAAAGGTATAGGGAAAGACTTTAACATGGATCTCACAGATTTGCCAGCTAATGTCAAGTAGACATAGAATAGTGTAGAGCAGGGGTGTCAAACTGCCGGCCCGCGTGCCGGACTTGTCACGAGGAAACCGCGTCCACCCCATTACCGGCAAAGGGGGAAAAGTTCTGATATGCTGCGCGACATCGCGTGATGTCATGAGTTTGACATGTCTGGTGTAGAGAAAGATTTTTCGAAAGTTGTTTTGCAGAATCCCATGATTTTATGTGACCTTGACGGGGTTCTGTGAGAGACAAAGGACAAAAATATCCCCTTCACTTTGTCACTAAAGTTTTGCCCCTTGATGAGAAGTTGTAATATTTGTTTTAAAAGGTTCCACAGCTGATAACCCTGACTTAGAAGACAATAATTCAGTTATCCAAGATATAGATCATATAGCTCTTTTCATATCCCTAAAACAGTATCTCAAACTTAGCAACTTTAAGATGTGTGGACTTCAACTCCTAGAATTCTGGGAGTTGAAGTTCATGCATTGAAAAGCACCACCCTAGAATATCCTTCTCTCCAATTTAATCCAACTATTCTTATCTTCAATAACTGGAAGAATGAAAGCTAGTCCATTCTTCTAAATCCCGAGGAATCTCTGTAATACAATGCCACCTCCATACTTGACTGCTTCACAACTTGTCATAATTTGGTACTTGACTCATTTTGACAAGAAAATGTTGTCACACTCATCAATTTTTTAGTACTCGACATGCTGCAATAGGAAGGGGATAGGGGATGGCCATGGAGAATGGATAGGAAGTCAGCCATGCTGGGAAAGTTGCTACAAAAGGAAGTGGGGGACAACTGCAGAGATAGAGTAGGAAGTCGGCCATGCTGGGAAGGTCACTGCAAAAGGAAGTGGAGGATGGCTATAGAGGGAAGACAGGAAGTCAGCCATGCTGGGAAGGCACTACAAAAGGAAGTGGGGGATGGCTGCAGAGGGAGGGTAGGAAGTTGGTCATGCTGGGAAGGCACTACAAAAGGAAGTAGGGGATGGCTGCAAAGGGAGGGCAGGAAGTTGGCCATGCTGGGAAGGTTGCTGAACTAGGAAAAGGGATAGACAGAAAGTTCTTCCCAGCCAAAACAATGGGTCACATGGTAAGTCACATGGTTTGTTTGGTACTCGTCTTTTTTAGTACTCCTTTCACCTCCTAGAACCAATTAACAATGATTATTGAGGCACCAGTGTATTCTTAAGAAAATTTGTTATAAATGTTTATCTTGCTTCCTTTTAGAAGGTAGTTGATATTTTCAACAAAAACAATTCCTGTTGTTTTGTTTAGTAAGCATGGAGAATTTGAAATTGGAGCCCAAATGAGTCATTTTGCCTGCCTTGGGTTTTGGCAGACTCCTTGGCATAGATGCTCATCTGATCCTACAATAAGAAAGTAAAGTAAAACGGTGTTTTGAAATAGTGGCCTTTTCTTCGCTTACCTGAATTATTGTGTGTTTAGTCCAAATTTTTATAAAACATATAGGTGGTGTAGCCAAGAAAAAGGCAATTTGTCAATGCCTTTGTAGTTGGGCCAAACATGCCATACACTAAAAAAATAATTCATAAGCCATCTTTGTTGCATCAGTGATATCTCTACCCATACCTGGTTACAGTCTAAAGTATATTTTTTTAACTTTATTTAAAAGATGTGTATAGCTGCCCATCTTTTATATCATAACCCAGGGTAGCTTACAAACCATAATAAAACAATAAAAAAGGATAAAAAATGCCAGTGTCCTGAAAGATAACACACCCCTCATGGCCAATAGATCACTTTCATATAGTTCAGTCAACATGTGCCTCCTAAGATGAACGCCTCTAGAAAGGAAACAGACTTAATCTGAAGATTAAACATCCTGGTAGAAAGTGTCCTTGCTATCTGTCTGTAAATTACAAATTAATGACATGTGTCAGTCAAACTCAGAAAAATACAAAAAGTATTCCCGTGCAGGCACACACACAAATGCTATGGGGAACAGAGAATAAGAGAGAAACGTAACTTTTCTTAAACCCTGTGGCTGTAGTTATCTGGATAAGGCTTATAAGTGTAATGGTGATAGATTAGACTTAAAGACTTAAGATTTATGTATTGCTGTGTAATATCAACATTTTCTTGTAGCAATTATTTGTGTTATCTTAATATTTTACTTATGGGAGTATTGTTCATCTTTGTTAAATCCTCAGTGGAGAAGTAAATTTCCCTTTTTCTTTCAAATGAACTCTGTTTTCTGAAGATCCTTCAGTGTGCATTTCTGCAGGATATAGAAAAAAAAAAGTTAAAATAGCCACAATGGTGGGATCAATGCTCTGCCTTTTTTAAATGTGTCTCTTCCATGCAATGCACATAAAAATAGGTGGAGAACCATCACAAACACCCTTGACTTCCTTGTCCATATTCTTTGGACACCCCTGGTAACCACTTTGTGCTTTAAAGGAATATTAAATAGGCTCCTTTGTGGGGCTGACTTGTTAACCATTGAACCTAAAGGTATATGATTACTGGGAAGAATGTAGCCTTAACAGTACACATCTGGCCATTCTGTACTATCAAGTAGATAGATGTACCAATTGTCACCATAGCCGGTTTACTTATTCTGGTCTTACTCAATGAAGAATAGTTACAACTTCAACATAATAAGACCCAAACTTTTAGTTTCTGAAAGAAGCAACTGGGCACTTTTACCTTTTATACAGTTATGTATGTGTTCATTTACTGACTTCTTATAGTGACCTTTTACTTAAAGGCATGCAGTGAACCTTAGTCTAGACTGTAATTTGGGTGTGACATTTTCAACCTTGTTTCTAAGAGATCCAGAAAAACTGGACCACCGTTATATGAAAAGACCCTTATTCTTCCTTCCACTCAGGTATTAATTGTAAGGTAATGCTATCAAAAATCTGTTCAAATTCATAAACAAGGTATGCAGTAGCAATATGGAAGATCATTGTTGTTTTGAGGAGTTTAATGATATACTGTGATTTCTCCTTCATATTAAGAAAAATGTAGAACTTTAGAGCTTGGTTTGAGTTAATGGCACTTAGACTTATATACCAGTTCCTAGTGCTTTACAGCTGTCTCTAAGTGGTTTACAGAGTCAGCATATTGCCCCAATAGTCTCTAGGTCCTCATTTTACCAACTTGGAAGGATGGAAGGCTGAGTCAAACTTGAGCCAGTCAGGCATTCAAAAGATTTGAACTCCTGACAGCGTGAGCAGAGTTAGCCTGCAATACTACATTCTAACCCTCTGCCACTACAGCTGATAACCTGCTTGTTTTTTATATTCCTGTTTACTGAATAGAGGAGAAGAGAAGAATCTTTATGTAGTTATAAAGCTTTTCTTGCTATAAAAGTCTCAAACTTTTGATTCTCATCCCAGACTCAGTGCTGCCCACTCAAGGTCAGTTCTTGGAGTCTCAGGCCATAGCAGAGCCAGGAAGTCATAGTGAAAGACTTTGATAAAAACCTAGGGTGGTGGCTATTTGTGAGGAGCTTATGCACCTACCATTGGGTACTATGGAAACTGGCCTCCATTGGGGTATCTCTGCCATAGTTATTAAGAAGCTTCTGGCAACTTGTTAAGAGATTTGGGTATCATCTTGCTTGGTACATACTCTTTTTATGTTACGCTTTTAAATCTGTTTGCTTGAGCTAATAATGAAAGTTAAAATCCCTTTAAATACAGCACCAAACGAATGGCCAGTCATACAACCAACTGACCACACTGGCACACAAGACATATGTAGGCTAAAGAGGAATAGGACAAGGCACTTCTACAAAACTCCTGCTGATGTTGTTATCCAGCCTGGTAACAAAATGTTTGGGAACTAAATGGCAAGCTCAGAGAGCAAATCATTGCCAAAATTCTAAATCCCTTTATTTATCAGTGTGCTTATTGTCTCTGGATCCAAAAGAACCAATTGCCTGACTACCTGATTATTGCCTTAGCACGGCAAAGCAGCAGATGGGTGGCAATTTTTCTTTAATTCAATTAAGATGCTGCCAACCGTCCTCAGTTTATCCAGATCACGATCCATTTAGTTACTCAGCTGCCACTGATGTCTGATGTTATTAACGTGATTGCAGGGACATGTTAAAATTTGTTCAAGAGTGGCCTTGGAACTTGTCTTTTCAATCCTCTAAAACAGGGGTGTGTCAAACTGCCGGTCCATGGGCCGGATGCATCACATGGAAGCTGTGGCCACACCATTGCCGGCAATGGCAAAACAGTCCCGATATGTTGCGCGACGTCACGTGACATCGTGAGTTTGACATGTCTGCTCTAAAGGCAACGTGGGATGAAATGAAAGACAATGACTCTGGGTGCGTAAAACATTTTCTACCTGCCACTGTGATTCTTGTCGGGATGGATTCTTAGGCCCTTTCTGAGGGTAGAGAGGATGTATGACTTCATTTGTATTTGGTTTATCTGAATGTGCCTCCAGACGGATCGCATAGATCTCTCTTCCAACTGGAGTCAATTGTCCTTAAGTTGCTGTGTCTTTTGCAGGTGTCTGGTAAATATATCAGCCTTGTTCACAAGTCACTTACAATCTTTAATGGGCCATGGGGACTGACAACAGGAAGAAAGGAAAAGGAAAAGAAAAAAGTCAATTTAAGCAAATGTGATTGTATTCACTTACCTCTGGATATACATGGGAATGATAGTGAACATGTCATGGAGATAGTGACAGAACCTTGAGGAAATTATTTATCTGAGGAAATCTGATTACAGCAATAAAAGCTGGACCAGATGTTCTTCTTTTTTTAAGACAACTGATATCTCATTAGATGGGGAAGGAGGGAATATTCGTAGGATCTGCAGGCAGGAGAACAAATTCTACAGACTTTTGGAAAAAATATTTATATTTAAATAACAAATTAACTGGGAGCTTTTGTTTTACCCTTTTCCAAAAGAAAGCTTATAAGCCTATAAGCAGTTTCTTTCTGCAGCCCAAGCTCATTCCACACTGCACTCAGTAATATAGAAGTTTGATTTACCAATATCACGTCTTGGATATTATTCCACAACTTGCTTCTTTTCAAGATACATGCTTACGTGCAAAACATTCAGCAGCAGAGGAGATAAAAATATAGAGCTGTTCAAAATGTGAGCAATATCTGAAAAGAGATTCCAACAGAAAAATGCAAGAACCAACATAAGGCTATGAACAGATCACAGCATGACAGATCTGTTACTAATACAAAAGCAATTCTGAGAAAAAAGGGTGCCCCAAACACACAAGGTATGAAGTTAAACATACTACAATGTTATCCCTGTGCTAGTTTGTGACCAAGCAGGACAAGCTCATAGATGGGGTGTTCTTTAGATCAGTCAAATAATAATTTCTGTTACCAAGAGAAACAGTTGTTAAGTGACTTTTGCCCCCATTTTATGACTTTTCTTGCCATAGTTGTTAAATGAATCACTGCAGTTGTTAAGTTAGTAAAGTGGTTGTTAAGTGAATCTGGCTTCCCCATTGACTTTTCTTGTCAGAAGGTCTCAAAAGGGGATCACATGACCCCGGGAACACTGCAACCATCATAAATGTGAACCAGTTGCAAGCATCTGAATTTTAATCATGTGACCATGGGGATGCTGCAATGGTCATAAATGTAAAAAATGGTCATGTCCCTTTTTTCAGTGCTGTTGTAACTTCGGATAGTCATTAAACGAACTATTGTAAGTTGAGAACTATCTGTATTAAGTGTGTTGCCTCCAGTATACCACCAAAATCCAATCCCCATCCCCACTTTGTTTTTCCCAAAACAAAACCAAATGATTTTTTGCAACCAGGACAAACCAGTTTGATAGCATTCCTGCTTTAACTATTATTTTTGCTAGAAAGTATTCAAAAGCATACCATCATTATTATCTGTGTCTCATGACTAATAACCTTCATAGCAATATCCTCCACAAAACCTTTTAAAATCATATGAGATCATCACCACATCTTAAAGTTACCAGTGCTGAATTTCCAGATGGTGAAAATGATTTATAAAGTGTAGTATTTCATAAACTGTAAATGGCCCTCAGGAAACCTTGAAAATGTACTTTGGCAAGAGTGCTTTAAAGTATATTTTCAGGGTGCCTTAGATACTTCCTTTACCCCATGAAGAACAATATTATTCCTTAGGTGGAACCAATAACAGGATTTTAAAATCTGTATTGCAGATCTATCCAATGACTCATTAATGATCTAAAAGGGTGAGTTAGATCAATTAGATATTAAAAGCTTATCCTTATATATGACTAGTGCCTAATAATAAGTGTTGTTTTTCCTTCACAATCAAAAAGAAGAATAAAGCAATAGAGACCAGTATCTTGAATTGAAAGCAAATGAATTCTTCTGAGTTCATAGATAATGGTTTTCATATCTGACTGCAAATTTAACAGCTCATAGCTTTGTGGCCAGGAAAAGGAGTGTCCTACAAACCTAAAAGACTAATCTTCTATACGAAAATCCTTATCTCTAATGTTAATATTTTTAGTGCTACTTTTATTAATCAAGGTTATACCCAAACCATATTTCTGATCAAAATTGTGGTTCAGTGTATCTTTGTTTGGGGGAGTGGGGAAGGATGCTAAACTCATAATGCTGGTTGGTCCAAAATATAAAAAAGAAGAATTCCACAGATCCACAGATAAGAAATTTTTATTATTCAGCTGGGTGACATTATACCTTTAAGGGACTTCCATTTTTTTACATATCTTCATTTTTGCACATTTGAACAATTTGGCTGAACCGTTACATATTGAAGAGCACAAAATAGCATACGTTGGAGAAAAAGTGGAAGAAGTTTTTAATTAAGAAATTAACTCATAAAAGGTTATTTTTTCCCCTAGATAATTATTTTTATTTAGATGACCTAGATCAGGGGTGTCAAGGAAACCACGCCCACCCCATTGCTGGCAATGGGGAAAAAGTTCCAATACGTCGCACGACGTCATGTGACGTCGTGAGTTTGACATGTCTGACCTAGATAATCAGAATAAATGAATTTTGCTGCAAATGTTCAACAGATACACTGAAATGGAAACAAACAGACAATTTAAAACTGCCACTAGATGCCTCTGTTACCCAGATGGATCATAGCATTATAAACAAAGATGGCTTTCCTTAAATATAGTGTGGTTTTAAAAAGAATTCAACACAGATTTCTCCCAGAATCCTCTGGGTGGCATGGTCATTTCTGTGCATTCTTACCACAGGTAAGAAACACTGGAATCTAATTATATGGTATGTGGAAATAATGTAAAGATATGGATTCTCGGAACATTCACAAGCCCCAGCAATCAAATCTCTAGAAATCCAGAATTGTTTTTCTTAGTTATTAGTACCCTCTCTCCATCACTGTACAATTATTCCCAGCATGCTACCTTTTATCTAGCAGCTTGATATGCTAATAGTCTTCTGGCACTGAAATAACAGCTGTGAATGCCTAGATTATTGTTACCGATCTATTTTAGGCAAGACAGATCAGTGTTAGATAGGGGGACCAGATGCAGGTTCAGGCAGAAAGTACTGGCACTTTGAATGCAGACACTGAATGCATTCAGATCGTTCCACCATCAAATAATTGCCTTCTCTCCCCCCCCCCCCCAGCATTCATTTGTTTCTTTTTGTTTGTTATGAAATTTCCTATAAAGTTTTTTTTTCTGGTCCTCAGCAAGAAATACCCTTGGTGATTTTCCTCCAGTTGAGGGAACTGGGATCTCCCATAGCAGCTAGGAACATACCACACTTTTCCTGAAGATGGCACATTTAGCGCAGTTGTGAATGTTCAGACAGACACTCACTCTGTTCCCTTTTCTCTGTGGCATCGGAAGACTTATCTAGAAAAAAATCTTTGAATCACCTTTGTTCTGTCCAAGGCTGCATGTCCATAAAGAGGCAGTAATAAATTGCATGTGCTGAAAACTGCCTTCCATAGTTAATAGTATTTTCTTGGAGGTTTCTAATTCTCTTTCTCTCTTCCCTTCCCACTTCTTTTTTGACAGTTTCCCCTAAATTTCCTTGACATCCATTTGACAGAAAAATACTGATGTGCTGTGACTGCATTGTCCTTTCAAAAAAATGGCCGAGCACAACCAAGCCTTTATCACAGGCTTGGAAAAGGGCTTTGGAATCTTAGAGTATGTAAAACAAATGACAACATTTGACAACCTGTTATTGAAAAAACAAATGAATTTCCTTGCCCCAGTGACAGGAACAAATACAGACATTTCTGCATTAAAGGCACAGAAGAGTGGACCCAAAAAGGGGAGGGGGGAGGAATTTTATGTCAGTTGGTTTTCTTTTAAATCAGGCTAGTAAAAACATCACAGGAAATAAGAGATTCATCTTCACTGTTGCATTGAAATACTTCAAAATCTCCTAACTGGCTACAAGATTCTAAAGCAGTTCTACTACAAAATTTATGGTAGAACTTAGTTGTCTTTTTTCCAAAGGAACTTGTGGTATGGATGCAGTCAAACTATCATCATCAGTCTCTTGGAGAAAATCTGTCAGAATGAACATTTCCTTTTTTCTGGGTCTGAAAACCTTTCTATATCTTTTTCACATTTTTATATCCCCCCCCCCCGTTCACTCAAGCAGAACAGACTTCTGGAGAAGGAGTAATATCACTTGTGCCAAGAATCTAGATAAATTGCTTAAAGACTGAGTTTGAAATAATAATTACTAAAAGTCTAATTACTAAAAAAAACCTAGATTTCTCCCATACTTGTAAACTTTTATTTGCTAGTGCTTTGAGTTTAGCACCATTCATTCTGAGTACTCATTTTTTGTTTTCAATCCAATTCAATCCAATCTCTATTGTGATGTCATCACAAAAGATTAAACGGTATCTAAAACTATTGCATTTCTTTAGATGAAGGAAACTCTTCTGATTTTGATCTCTCCAAGTTCTTTTGCATTTGACATTTTGTATTGTTTTCCATTTTTCTGCTGCTTTATTTGAAAGCTTCATATTTTTTTTATTAATTCCAAAAATTTCCAACGCATTGTTCCTTGCCATGAAATTATTTGCGAAATGAAAATGGAAAGATGTTTGACCCCAAATTCATGCAGTTCATTTTGTCCTGCAGTCTTTCTGGAGTCAAAATTGTATTGCTTGTTCAGAGGTGTTTTTATTTTTCATTTTCATTTTCTTGTTTTTGTTGCTTTAAATTCTATTGATTGCTAATATCTTTTTGAAACGAATTTATTTTCCAAACTAATTGTCTGCTTTGGCATCTGAAATGTTTTGGTGGCTTGCTTTCAGTTTATGATCCAGTTCTATCGTTATTACTTTTGAAAGATGGTACATGAGCTAATTAGTCTCTCTGATCATCTTTGATCATAATTGATTGGGTAACCATATTTGTGTCATGACAAATTCCATTTAAATTTTATTTGCAGAAGACATCAATTTCAAATGAGGCCAATTTTATCTTACAATTTCCTTCATGCTTTCCCAAACTTTTTCTCCAAGTTAATGTTAATATTCTGATAACTTTGTTTCAGTTTCATTATTTTGCTCAAAATTTTCATTGACTACATCCGTGAATATGTTCATGGTGTGTAGTTTTCCTACACAGCATGTGTAGATTCAAATCTTTTGTTTTCGTTATTTATTTTTGTTCTTCCAATTCATTAAATAAAGTCTATATTTCCAAGTATACAGCATCCCTGATCCACAAGACATTGTTCCATGAAATGTGGTTTTCATACATTCATGTCTGGAAACCATGAGTCAATGGATTTGTCTTATAATAGAATTTCAGTTTTATGTTATGATAGGCTAGCAAATAGAATTGAGTCTTGTAGCACACATACTATTATCCTTTGCCCATGTGCCAAAGCATCAGATGGATCCTTCTTGACCCAGGGAGTGGCTGATCCAGTATGGAAAACTGTTTTCCACATTTCATCACTCAAAATAGGTAGTTGTAAATGTACTTGGTTCAATTCTCTTAGCTAATGCCTCTCTGACTTGACAGGCTCTTTCAGTATATGCAATACCACTAAAATAGTCCCCTCCATGCTACAACAAGGAGGACATATGCATGGATTACTTACACTGTTGTTATTTTAATCCTTCTTTTAAACATAACGTTATCAAACTTTAGAAACATTACATTTTAGTAATGTAAAGTAAATTTTAGTAAAATACAGTTTAGAAACATTACAATTAACACTTTTTTATTTAAAAAAGATAAAGAAATGTCTTCCCTTTGGTGAGCTCTGCCTTTGGCAACAGCATTCTCCTCCAAAGTGTCCATACTGTAGTTTTAATCCTGCTATGCTATCTTTTAAGAAAGTATTAAAAATGCCCCTTTTTCAGCATGCCCTGGAGAGGGTGATTTGTGACCCCGCATTAAAATTAATTTAGGCATGTATAATTTTTTTCCAGGTGTGGTTGGTGAAGGAAAGATTGGACCTTCTGGTTTGAAACTAGCTCTGTTTGCAAATAAGTCATTTAACATGGAAGGTTTTAAAATATGCAAATGGTATCATCTGGGGAAGGATTAGTAATTATTGTGATCCAAGCAGGCATGTGATGGAGAAATGTGTTTTTCCTTCTCCGACGTGGCTCGCAGAAAATCTTTCCTCTGCAGATGCTCCTTGCATTAGGTGGAACTATCTTACTGTTCCTAGTGGAGGATTGTACACTGCAAAGGAAATACTAGTTTCGGAGGAGAGGTATTCCTCAGGGCTGCTGCAAGGAAGGAAACGTGTTCTCCATGCTTGTTGAGCTCCTAGTAATTATCATGCCAGCATCTGATGCAATTTGCATTTTAACAACCCTGCCCATTAAATGCAGAGACACATTTGCAGCTAAACCAATGAACTCCAGTGGCGCTGAAAACCTATGTGTGTATTTCAGCCAAAGCCTTCTTGCAATTATAGAGAGGGGGGGGGCATTTGAGTCACTAAGTCCAGCCGCCATCTGAGTCCTAAAATTCAAAGTAAAGTATCCCTGACAGATTTTTTTTTCAGTCTGCTACAACAGAACCAGTGAAAGGAACCCACTGCCTCTGTAAACTGGTTGTACTGTCAAACTGCCTTTTCTCTTAAGAAGGTTTTTCTAACCTTTAACTTGATTCTATGTTCTTGATCTGTAAGGCCATTAGTCTGTGACCTGAACTCTGGGGCAGTGGAGAATTGTTTTGATTTTGTTCTGAAAAGCACCCATTCCAGGACTTGAAAAGTATTATTCTACCTGCCACATTTGTCTTTTATCAAGGCCAAGTATGCCAGCTTTTCTCAACCTCTCCTCCAACGTAGTTCCCAGTTTTGATTATCATCTCTGTCGCTTTTCCTATACACATTCTGGTTTCTCTGATTCTTTCTTAAAAAGTGGTGCCCAGAACAAGATTCAAAGAACACAAGCATAGTTAGACCATGCCAAATATAATAGAAGTACTACTTTCCATGATTTAGAAAGATGTTTTTTATTAAGATAGGCAAGAAAATGATAAGTGAGCACCTGTCCAACCTAGACGAGTTCAAATCACCAGGACCAGATGGATTACACCCCAAGGTTCTCAAGGAACTGGCAGATGTGATCTCAGAACCACTGAATTATATTTTTCAAAGATCTTGGAGCACTGGGGAACTACAGAGGACTGGAAAACAGCTGATGTAGTTCCCATCTTCAAAAAAGGGGAAAAAATGGATCCAGGAAATTACAGACCTATCAGCCTGACCTCAATACCTGGGAAGATTCTGGAAAAGATAATCAAACAACGAATCAGTGAACACCTAGAGGCAAACAAAATCACTACTAAAAGCCAACATGGGTTTGTCAAAAACAGATCATGCCAGACAAAACTTACTGCATTATTTGACCAAGTGACAAAATTAGTGGATCAGAGGAATGCTGTGGATATAATTTAGTATATCCACAGTATATACTAAATTGGACTTCAGTAAGGCATTTGATAAAGTAGATCACAACTTACTACTTGATAAGATAGAAAAAAGTGGGTTAGACAGCATCACCACCGGATGGATTTGTAGCTGGCTGACCGGCTGTACTCAGCATGCGGTTCTCAATGGAACTGCATCTACATGGAGGGAAGTGTGTAGTGGGGTGCCCCAGGGCTCTGTTCAAGGCCCAGTGCTCTTCAACTTCTTCATCAATGATTTGGATGAGGGGATAGATGGGGAACTCATCAAATTTGCGGATGACACCAAGCTGGCAGAAATAGCCAACACTCCAGAAGATACAGGAGGACCTGGACAGACTTGAACACTGGGCACTATCTAACAAAATGAAATTCAATGGTGAAAAAAGTAAGGTTCTACACTTAGGCAAGAAAAACCAAATGTACAGGTATAGTATAGGGGGTACCTTGGTCAATAGTAGTAACTGTGACAGGAATCTCAGAGTCCTAGTGGACAATCATTTAAATATGAGCCAGCAGTGTGCTGCAGCTGCCAAAAAAGCCAACTCAGTGCTGGGCTGCATTAACAGAGGGATAGAATCAAGATCATGTGAAGTATTAATACCACTTTACAGTGCCTTGGTAAGGCCACACTTGGAATACTGCATCCAGTTTTGGTCACCACGATGTAAAAAAGATGCTGAGACTCTAGAAAGAGTACAGAGAAGAGCAACAAAGATGATTAGGGGACTGGAGGCTAAAACATATGAGGAACGGTTGCTGGAATTGAGTATGTCTAGTTTAACGAAGAGAAGGACGAGGGGGGACATGATAGCAGTGTTCTAATATCTCAGGGGCTGCCACAAAGAAGAGGGAGTCAAGCTATTCTCCAAAGCGCCTGAAGGCAGGACAAGAAGCAATGGATGAAACTAATCAAGGAGAGAAGCAACCTAGAACTAAGGAGAAACTTCCTGACAGTTAGAACAATTAACCAATGGAACAACCTGCCTCCAGAAGCGGTGAATGCGCCAACACTGGAAGTTTTTAAGAAGAGACTGGACAACCATCTGTCCGAAATGATGTAGGGTTTCCTGCCTGAGCAGGGGGTTGGACAAGATGACCTCCAAGGTCTCTTCCAACTTTATTATTATTATTATTATTATTATTATTATTATTATTATTATTATTATTATTATTATTATTATTATTATTATTATTATTATTATTATTATTATAGCCTGAAAAAGCATTTATATTTTCAGCAATCAAAATACACTGCTGACTCATTTATCTTGTGATCAGTTATAATATAAAGATCCTTTTCACACACATTTTTCCCATACCTTCCCATATCTGAAAATTTATTTTCTTTTTTCAAGTGAGCAATTTTGCATTTGTCTTTCTTAAATTTCATTTTGCTATTTTTCACCCCATTGATATAATTTACCAAGATGGTTTTTAAATATTGGTTGTATCATCTAAAGTAGGGATCTCCAAACTTGGCAACTTTAAGACTTGTGGACTTCAACTACCAGAATTCTTCATCCAGGTATGTTGGCTGGAAAATTCTGGGAGTTGAAGTCACAAGTCTTAAAGTTGACACACTTGGAGACCTCTGATCTAAAACATTTTTGTATTTTCCACAAATTTGTAAAGTGTTTTCTCTGCTTCTTTATCCAAATAATGAATCAAAATGTTGAAAAGGTATAGGCCCAGGACTGAAACCTGTGATGCCCCATTTAATACTTCAATCTTCTTTCATATGGAATCATTGATAAGCATTCTTTTAAATGACTGTGGATCCACATAATAGTTATACCCTCATGAGTATGCTTAAGTGGCCTGGTGACCTTAAGATATTTCATCAAATCCTCACAATATATTGTATACATAGAATTTCTGCAATCTACTAAGAAAGTCGCCTGATCAAAAAATATAGGTAGTTCTCGACTTATGCCCACAATTGAGCCCAAAATTTCTGTTCTAAGTGAGACATTTCTTAAGTGAGTTTTGCCCCATTTTACGACTTTTCTTGCCACAGTTGTTAAGTCAATCAATTCAGTTGTTAAGTTAGTAACATGTTGTTAAGTGGCTTCCCCATTGACTTTGCTTGTCGGAAGGTCGCAAAAGGTGATCATATGATTCTGGGACACTGCAACGGTCATAAATATGAGTTAGTTGCCAAGCATCTGAATTTTGATCATGTGACCATGGGGATGCTGAAACAGCTGTAAGTGTGAAAAACAATCATGTGTGAAAAACAATCATGTTACTTTTTTCAGGTTTGTTGTAACTTTGAACAATCAATAAATAAACTGTTGTAAATTGAGGTCTACCTGTATTAACCAATCTAATGTTTATTACTTTTTTAATATATCAATAATTAGTTGGATAAGGTTTGCTTTATCACTATATAACAGTTTTCAAGGTCCTTACAGATCAATAATATAATCATCTGTTCTAAAACCTTCTCAACTATCAAGGTCAGACTCATTGATGGGAAATTTTCTTGGTCCACCTATCCCTCTTTTTGAAAATGGTCAGCATTTAGCTTCTCTAGGCATACAGGAAATTATGAGCAATGCTGTCTTTTGAACAAGTCCAGTTCTAAAAGCTGTGTGCATACGTGCTTGTTTTAGTGTGTTTTGTTCCCTTTCTAGCTGTCTATCTCTCATCCTGGAAACAAGATGAATTTCATGGGTTTCTAGTATGTTCTGGGAGCCTCTAGTCCCTTGACTACTTTTCCTGATTTCTTTTTATTTCTTCAATTAATTTCTTTTCTAAATAGGTGACTTGTCATATGTGCATATTTATTGAGATGTTAGTCTCCAATATATCGCAATTATTATTTCAAGGATCACCTATCTCCAATTATTTTTGTCTGTCTGATGAGATTGGGCAGAGTAGGTGTACTCTGAGTCTCATCAAGTAAACAATGTAATGTATCAAGTCCCAGAAGGCATACCTTCTCTGTCACAGCACCTTTCTCAGAAACAGCATCCCTCCAGAGATCCAGACAGCTCCCTGATGACATTCAGAAAATCACCAAAAATTTGGCTGATCTCCCAGATCTTGAGACAGGATAATGACTGTCTATAGGATGATTTGCTTGTTGTATCTGTTATGATCCAGATCATAGTTTCCTTCTTTTTATTCCTGCTTATTTTGTTCCTGCTTTTTAAAGGGTAAACTGTCCAGAATCATTTGCACCTGGGTGACCTCTGAATTGTATTACATAAATAAATACATATTATCAGCCCAATCCACTGGTGGGGTGAAAACCATAATCAACTACAATGATCCATCACAGTTTGGAGTAAAAGGAAGAATGACTAGCCCAAGGTCACCCAAGTGACTTTTGTGCCTGAGGGATGATTAGAACTGGTTTTTTGCTGCTCCTAGCACTTTAATCACTACAACATACTATAATAATAATAGTAAAGTTGGAAGGGACCTTGAAGGTCATCTAGTCCAACCCCCTGCTCAGGCAGGAAACCCTATACCATTTC
>NW_015388549.1:244294-245950 GCF_001527695.2 Protobothrops mucrosquamatus | reverse complement strand
GCTCAAGGTTGACTCAGCCTTCCGAGATCAGTAAAATGAGGACCCAGATTGTTGGAGGCAATATGCTGACACTGTAAACTGCTCAAGAGAGCACTGCGAAGCACTTATGACGTGGTATATAAATCTACGTTCTATTGCTATAAGAACGACATAAATAAGAGGCCATTTGCTGAGCAAGGAAAAGCCAAAACCATCACAGCCCTGAATGATACAAAAAATGAAACCTCTGCATCAAGCAGAAATCCACTGTAGACATTCATTCATTCAAGTGGCAATTTCAACTGACAGGAAATTAGCAAAAAGGATAACATAGAATCAGTTTGTTCAGATCATAAAAATTTTATTTTAACCTTTTTAGGAGCACAGTTCATGGCTTACTTCTGGCTTGATTCAGATTTAGATGTAGAGGCTCTCAGAGAAGAAAGTCTACGCCTCTTCGCTATTTGTTCTTGCCGCTTCTCTTTTGCCTCCTGGAAAAGAGACCAAGAATATTACCTACTAGCCTAAAACGGCATCTCAGCTTTTTAAATGCTGTAAATTCATTGTGTGAAGTCATAAGTACTTTCTTCTCTATTACCATAGCAGAAACTCCTATCTGTAGTCTATCTGTAGCTGTCAATTTCCAAATATGTAAGCATATTGTAATAACATTTAAGGCCGTGGCCAGGATGTCAGCTACGTTCAGCCTGTGAACTCACCAACAGCCTTAAGAAACCACATATCCCCAGGCTCATCTTCCTGTCCATAAATTCTACTAGTATACACTGAATACCCTTGTTCTCCAATATCCAAGGTCAAATATTTTCCTAAAGCAACGTAAGCCATTTTTAGGTGAAAGCAACAGACTTGATTCTGTCTAGTAAAACTACTGTTTATATTCCTAACATCATATATTGTTCACCCTCATGCACAGTCTTCATATCACACAACGTTGTAAATAGGGTTAAGAAACTGATCTTTTCCCTAATGCACCAATCGCATGGCTTAAAACCTCAATTACCTGGGGAATTAAAATAGCTAGGGATGGGTTAGAACAAAGACCTAACTCAGTAGTGGCGAACCTATGGCACGCGTGCCAGAGGCGGCACTCAGAGCCCTTTCTGTGGGCACATGTGCTGTCGCCCCAGCCCAGCCCTCCCCCCCCCCGGAGGAGAGTCACCCCTGGGCACGGCCACACGGAGCAGCACAGCCAAGGACATGGCAGCTGGGCAGCAGGGACAAGACTCCGCCCTCGTGCCCCGATGATGTTGCAGGGTGTGGGTGGTGGGCGTGGCTGTTATGGCACTGCAGGGCCGCCTGGCCGATCTGCAGTGGGCCATGGAAGCACTAGGTCAGACATGTCCAAAGTCCGGCCCGCGGGCCATTTGCGGCCCGCGGCCCGGTTTAATCCGGCCCTCGAGCAGCCCTCCCTGCTCTATATAAATGTGGCCCTCCCACGGCCCTCCGGCAAGTCCCATGAGAGAGAGAGGCACTTGCACTTCTGTCTCTCTCTCTCTCTCTCTCTCTCTCATGGGACTTGCCCCCTCGCAGGGCTCCTCATTGGCCCTGCGCCCTGTTCCCCAGCCGCAAGCCACCATTCGCCCTGTGGTTATAAGTGTCCCGGCAGTTGGGACCCGCCCCTCCCGGAAGTCAATCAATCCTTGGCGGTTCTCCGTC
>NW_015388549.1:202956-241885 GCF_001527695.2 Protobothrops mucrosquamatus | reverse complement strand
AGAGAGAGAGAGAGAGAGAGAGAGAGAGAGAGAGAGGAAAGAGGCATAAAATAATTCATTTGCATTTAATTGTAATGGTTCAAAGAATGTTCGGAAAAATGTTCGGCCCTCCAGCACGTTCACTTCATCCAATCTGGCCCTCTTTGAAAAAAGTTTGGACACCCCTGCACTAGGTGGTCCTGCGTGCGGGTGGGGCAGGGGGCGGAGCAGGCAGGGCGGGAGGCGGAGCGGGGGGCAGGTTTTGGGCACTCGGTCTCTAAAAGGTTCGCCATCACTGACCTAACTTATTTGCTCCATGTGTTGGGACATATTTCTATATGCCAGTACTTCACTGAAGCCCCCCCCCATGGTGATCACTTCATGTAATAATCAATATTCATATACATGCTATTACGCCTATTAAACGTGTGTGGGTGTTTGGCCCTGTGAGCCAACAATTTCCTCCAGTTTCACTTTCAAGCTCATCAATGTTTTGCAATGAGGTGTATACGATACATGGCTTCATGTTCAAGAATCACATGAAGAGGGACATGACCCCCCCACACACACCTAATAATTCCCCTCCCCAAGCATATAGGAAACAGACCTTCATTCTCTTAGCCAGAAGCTTGGCATACTCGGCAGCTTCTTCCTTATTCTTCTGAGTTCGTTGTTTCTTTAGAGCAATACGTCTGCGCTTATGCTGCAGGACTCGGGGGGTCACCAAACGTTGGATCTTGGGTGCCTTGGTCCTTGGCCTCTTACCTAAGATTGGCAAGACAGGCATGTCAACAACCGAAGAGCTATTTGAAATCGGAGGCTGATGGTCTATACTTAAAACAATGATACCCAAGTAAAATAATTACACAGGATAAGCCGGGTGATCGTTAAGGGTATGTCTTCCCATCTAC
The DNA here is from genome assembly GCF_001527695.2 of Protobothrops mucrosquamatus. Lineage (NCBI taxonomy): Eukaryota > Metazoa > Chordata > Lepidosauria > Squamata > Viperidae > Protobothrops > Protobothrops mucrosquamatus. Next base: position 240,995 of record NW_015388549.1, on the reverse strand, counting down.
AAGGAGATATAAAGACATAATTTCACATAATCCACAGAATATGTAAAATAGGTGAAAGGGATATTCAAAGTGTACAAGGCAGCGCATGGCCTGTCCTCGCAAACTCTGGTGGGCACAAAATTCAATCCGATTCCTCTTCAAAAAATATAGATGGTGAAAGTTTCAATCCTCTAAATCAGGGGTAGGCAACCTTGGCTCTTTTATGACTCGTGGACTTCAACTCCCAGCGTCCACGGGTCATAAAAGAGCCAAGGTTGCCTGCCCCTGCTCTAAATCATGCTTTAATTACATGTTCTTGGGACAGGACCTTTGAGCACTGGCTCCTCATGTGTACTGCAATTGAAAACTATTATGGAGGATCACCTTATATAGGTAGTCAACTTACAACAGGTCCTTTGTGACCATTCAAAGTTACGGCACCGAACAAAGTGACTTATGACCGTTGCAGCATCCCCATGGTCACGTGATCAAAATTCAGCCGCTTAGCAACTGACCCATATTTATGACGGTTGCAGTGTCCCAGGGTCATGTGATCTCCTTTTGCGGCCTTCTGACTAGCAAAATCAATGGGGAAGCCAGTTTCACTTAGCAACGTAGCAACAACTATGTTTCTAGCTTAACTGCTGTGACTCACTTAACAAGTGTGGTAACAAAGGTCGTAAAATGGGGCAAAATTCACTTAACAAATGTCTCACCTAGCAACAGAAATTTTGTGGTCATGAGCTGAGGACTATCTCTACTAAATCTAGTTTGAAAGATAAGCGGGAACAATCACATTTATAATCAAAATTGATCTCAAGCATTCATGTGCAGATAGACACCACGGGATCAAATGCAGAAATCACTAACCTATAATGCTGTTTGTTTATGGATTTAATGTACCATGCTAAACCATGCAGAATGATTTGTCAGTCATAAAAGAATAATCCAGTGAATGTTAAGCTTTATTCAAACATATTAGTTTTAGTGTTAGTGTAGTCCTTATCCAGAAAAAAAATCTCTTTAAGTTACTGTCCTGATTTAATCAGATGATGTTACAACTTTTTCCTATTACAACTTTCTGCAGTACAGTAGGTAAGAAATCTTGTATATCTATAGTAACTTCTACAAATTAGATGTTTTGACACTTTAAAAAGCTACCACATGCCACCTTTGAAAAATGCATTGCAACGGACTATAAATTTAGATATATACCTAAACATACCTACTCGTGCACATCAGCCAGGATATTTGATACCAAGCTATATCAAAGTTTAAGTAGTTTAAGGTAAAAGAAAACTAAGTAATTGACACTTTCATTTAGCTATCATATTTCTTCCCTCAAACCCTTCGATTTCTGTAGAAATTTGAACAGACCAACAGAAAAGCACTACTTGAAGTATATAATTCCCTCTGAACAACACAGCTAAAGTATTATTTCCACTTTCTTACCTTCTTTGTTCAATGGTCTCCTCACAACATATTGACGGACGTCATCTTCTTTGGAGAGATTAAACAGCTTTCGGATTCTGCTAGCTCTCTTGGGACCAAGGCGACGGGGCACAGTATGATCAGTCAATCCAGGAATATCTTTCTCACCTTGAAAAGTTGTCAAACAAGAGGTATCATTATATTATTTAGCAAACTTATGCTAAAAATCATCCCTCACCACAAACTATCTCTGGTTTCTGAATGCTATCCTTTACAAAACAAGCCATTATTTTTTAAAAGATAAGAGGGAACCTAAGAATCTTTTATTATTATTAACTTGTCAAAAGCCATATTCCTTTAGGTCAGGGGTAGGCAACCTTGGCTCTTTTATGACTCGTAGACTTCAACTCCCAGAATTCCTGAGCCAGCTGGGAGTTGAAGTCCACGAGTCATAAAAGAGCCAAGGTTGCCTACCCCTGCTTTAGGTAATGCCCCACTATATGCCAAGGGGATGGCCTAGGAAGGTCCACTTCCACTTGTCCAAAGTGAAAGCTCAGGAATATTTTCTACTCCTCCAAGACAAATTCTTGCTAATATGTGTTGCCCCCCTTCAAATGAAAAATAGACAAACAAGTCACCTTTCTTTATAATGACCAAGTTCAAGACGCTTAAGTTGGCATCAACAATGCATCCTCGAACAGATTTGCGTTTTCGTTCTCCAGTTCTCCTAGGACGGTAACAGGAGTGGCCCTTGCTAAGTAGCAGACGGACACGGCCATGAGTGAGGACACCTTGCTTCATGGGGAAACCTTGTTTGTCATTGCCACCACTAACGCGGACAACGTATCCCTACAAAAAGGAGCAATTTAAACTTTTCGGAAGCGCTTTATAAATCATAACAGCATTTTATCATTCCCTTCAAATGCAGACGTACAACAGCTCAATAGCCCCACTTTTAACTACTGTGAGAATTAATCTTGTTCCTTTTCAGCTTGAAGATCCTAAATCAGATAAGCCGCACAAAGGGCTTATTCCCCCCCCCCTCCAAAAAATCTAAGTTATTTGCAGGATTTTTTTCCTGTAAGTGGGATTTATCTTATAACTGAGGAGGATTCTGGTATCTCAAAGCTTGAAGGCCCTTTTCAAGACTGTTAAATGTGTTCTATCCAACATTTTCCCATAGCAATGACAAAGAACCTTTTGGGAAAAATTTCTGTAACTATTGTCCTCTTAAAAGCTTTTGCCCATCTAAAATGTCTACTCAGCAAGTTGGAACCTTAGCTTTGAATATACCTTTTATTTTACGAAAGGCTACATAGCTCAGACCCACTAGTGCTGGACTGACAATAGTTAGTTGATAGATCAAGCCATCTAATTTCTGAAAGCCATTTCAACCGCCCCACCAAAGCCACACAACTTCCTCTCATTCATGAAGTCAGATGTCCTATCACATCTCTCAGATCCTATTTTTTTGGAACTCTATTTACCTATTTTCTCTAAACGTGTCAACTCAGGAACAAGCACAAAGAGCTCTCTGTATGCAATTATGTCAATGCTTGTGACTCATTCAATAATATGTAATAATAATAATAATAATAATAATAATAATAATAATGATGATGATGATAAAGTTGGAAGGGACCTTGGAGGTCATCTAGTCCAGGGCTTTTCAACCAGTGGTACGGGTACCACCTGTGGTACATTGGCACCTGGCAAGTGGTACGCGACCATCCTAGAAGTGGTAGCGGGAGAGGGGAATGAGCTGAACTGATGGCAGCACCGCACAAGCCTGAGCGAGAGATGGCTGGAGCTGCAGGGCTGTCAGAGCTCAGCGGAAGCGCCAGGATCAATGCCGCTTTCCAGCTGATCGGCGCTTCTTCGGGGCTGTCAGGGCTCAGTGGAAGCGCCAGGATCAGCGCCAGGCTCCAGCTGGAGCTCGGCGCTGATCCTGGCGCTTCTGCTGAGCCCAGAAGAAGCGCCGATCAGCTGGAATGTTGCAGCATCTCCAGGGTCTTGTGATTTACATTCAGATGCTTGGCAGCCGATTCATATCTATGACGGTCACAGTGTCCCAGGGTCATGTGAAGTGACCAAAACCTGCTGCGACCACCCAGCAGACGGGGGGAATAAAAACCAAACACTCCCCCATCCCACCCCCGCTGCTAATCCCCAAAAAGAAATGCTCACAACAATGGAAACCTCGAAGAGGAGGAAAAGCGCCGCCGGGCGGGCAGGCTGTGGCTTGGGGGGGGGGCACTTTTTTCAGTGCCATTGTAACTTCGAACAGTCACTAAACGAACTGTTGTAAGTCAAGGACTACCTGTACTTGATCACTTTTTCCCTTTTGGTCATCAAGTTTTTGACACCTTGCTAGGCAATCGGTGGTACTCGGATGTTGCCATAGCCTAAAAGTGGTACAATGGGTGAAAAGGTTGAAAAGCCCTGATCTAGTCCAACCCCCTGCTCAGGCAGGAAACCCTATACCATTTCGGACAAAATGGCTGTCCAGTCTCTTCTTAAAAACTTCCAGGGTGTACACCAGGGGCTCCCTCAGTCGGTTGCCACTCGTCAGGGAGAAACCCCGTGAAAAGGCAGCAATGCAAAGTGCCAAATAAAACCACCGCACAAAGAGACCTCACGCCTTTACCTTCCACTCTTCGCCCAGAGCGTCCGCCGGGACCTCGGCAGTCATCCGCTTCTCGTAGAACGTGCGCAGCTTACGCTCATCGTCCACCTCGATGAGTTTCTGGCAGCCGGTGGCAGGGAATGAAATATTGAGCTAAAAAATCAATGGCACAAAATGGAGGGAAGCAAAGGGAAAGTTTATTAGATCCCAGCCGGAAAGAAAGGCCAACAAAGGAGAGGAGCGGAGCTGGGGCGGAACTCCTTGCGCAGAGCGCCTTGCAAAGGAAGCCTTCGCCCACCCGCCTTCCCCCGAATCCGCGTCAATCCCCCTCGATGGCGACGTTCCCTCGACCGGGTTGGGTTCCGTCTTCCCCCGTCAGCTGCCTTCTAGCCGTCAGCGCGGTTATTGATCAGCCCCGAGAGAAGCCGAACGAAAAAAAAAAAAAGGCAAGGCTCCGCTCCTAACCTTCATGGCGCCGGCGCGACCGCTCGCTCCAGCTCAGCCACGGGAAAGAGGCCCCACTTCCGCTCAGTCGGAAGTCACATAGGCTCCGGCGGATCTCGCGAGACTCCGCGGAGCGGCTCGTTCCACTCTTGCGTGACGGCAGAGATAGAAAAATTAGAATGAGATATATATATATGTATATATTGCTAACCGAGCACCCTAATTCCATGGACTAGGGCAGGGGTAGGCAACCTTGGCTCTATTATGACTCGTGGACTTCAACTTCCAGAATTCCTGAGCCAGCACGGCTCAGCTTGGAAACCTCTCCCTTTTCCCTCAGCATGGCTGGCTCAGGAATTCTGGGAGTTGAAGTCCACGAGTCATAAAAGAGCCAAGGTTGCCTACCTGGACTAGGCGCGGTGTTTCTCAACCTGGACAATTTTAAGGCATGTGGACTTCAACTCCCAGAATTCCACAGCCAGCATTGCTGGCTGTGGAATTCTGGGAGTTGAAGTCCACATGCCTTAAAATTGTCCAGGTTGAGAAACACTGCAGGGGTAGGCAATCTTGGCTCTTTTATGACTTGTGGACTTCAACTCCCAGAATTCCTGAGCCAGCATGGCTGGCTACCCCTGTCATAGACTTTTCTTTTTAGCGCATTTTTTTTTCTTCTGCCGTGAGACTGGCGAATTAAATTAGACGTCCAAGATTTTTTTATTTTTTTTTTACTATAAATGCATATTCAGCAGAGGTTTTTCGTTTGCGTATCTTTGTGAGACTGATCAAGAGTTTCTTAGCAGGGAAGTTGATTGTGGTCTTGAAAACTTAACAGATTTATGAAACATAATCGCTTAGAGCTGTATTGAAAACCAGTTCTTCATCACACACAAAAAGATAAAATTAAGAGAGTAACGTTCAGTAAAGGAATCATAACCAGATTAAAAATATAAATATTTCAAATATTTAAATCTAATTTGGAGGATTTTAAACACCCCAGTTTCATGTTTTCCATCTTTGGCTCTATTGCAAGGCTGTTCAGCTCCTGAAGTCGCACAGATAGACTTTTATTATTTTGCATGTCTGCACCTTTGAGTCATGCTTGACTCCTGGTGGCTGCTTGGAGAAGTCCCTGTAGTTTTCTTGGCAAGACTTTCTTGGTAAGGTGTTTCAGAAGTAGTTTGCCATTGGCCCTCCTTCCCAGGGCTGAGAGAATGAGACACCCAGCTGCATTTCTGCCTAAGACAGGACTAGAACTCATGGTCTCCCAGTTTCTAGCCCAGTGCTTAGCCCAGTGGTTCTCAACCTTTTTAATGCCACGACCCCAACCGGTCGTAAGTCGAGGACTAAACCGGTCATAAGTCGAGGACTAAACCGGTCATAAGTCAAGGACTAAACCGGTCGTAAGTCGAGGACTACCCAACCGGTCGTAAGTCGAGAACTTTCCCTGCCCGGGAGCGCCGCGCATGCGTGGTTCTGCCCCCTGCGCCGGCCGAGGCGTAGCTGGCAAGCGGCAGAGATGGAGCAGGCCGACCACCAGCTGGCCCAGCCCAAGGGAGGTAAGGCACCCGCCGAAAAAGGGGAAAAAAATGGCAGACAAAAAAAATGGCGGACAGCCTTGCTTGGCGACCCCCACGAAATGGTCGATCGACCCCAAATGGGGTCCCGACCCACAGGTTGAGAACCACTGGCTTAGCCACTGCACCAAACTGGCCCTTTTATAACTTTGTATTATTATTTATAATATTTCAAGCAACAAGTGGGATACCTATTTCTTCTTAAAGTAGTACCAGACTTGACCAAATGCAAAGTATAAGGAAATAGTTTCACAAAACAAGTAATAGCAACTCAGTGACTTGTCCTAATCGGATTTATGTAAATCATCAGAATGATACGGTAATGGCAGCAGCTGGAACAAATGAAAGTTGAAACAACAGAAGATATTTTGCTTTAAATTATGGAATTTAGTGTCCGAGATTGCATCTAAAATTATATATTAAATTATAGATATATTTAAATATCTGTAAGCCTCCTGGAGTCTCTAAAGACTCGAGCAATAAATATATTGTAAAAATAATAAATAAAATAAAATACATTCTCAGGTTTAAAAAATACTGTATAGTATGGCAACAGAATGAAATGAGGAATAGTAATGACCAAGGTAAGAATACGTCTGGGCTGCAAAAATGTAGGTGACTGTTAGATGGCATCACTTTAAGGAAGTGATATAAAGGTTATATAAGGAAGGTTATATAAAGTACAGAAGAAAAGTAAGACATAGAAGGCCAATAAAATTATGGTATAAGTAAAAAAGATACAGCTTATCAAGTTTTTGAATATTGACAACATCCTCACATATGACATTATCTAGAAAATCCCAAGCCAACATGGAGATTGCTGAGAATTCTGGGAGTTGAAGTCCATATACTAGAAAGTTAGTAAGATTGGGAAATACTGATTTGAACAAACCAAGTTCTCTATACCACTTTATGCATTCTTAAATTCACAAATGGTCTGTGTTTATCACATCTATACATTACCACATACATTGTTTTTTATTCTTTAAACTCATCTCTTTCTGGTTGGGGAATTCATTAACTCCATTCAACCATGACTCTCTCAATGGATCCCTTCCTCTTCACCTATTGCTCTTTCTTCATTCATTTGTTTTGCATCCCCTTTAAATAATTATTTCAATGTACTTTCTTCACAGGGCTTGCTCACTTTAATTTCCAATCTACATTCTGTCAGCCCTCGTTCATTTTTGACCCTATCTGTCCTTGCTTTATCAAGCACACTTCTTAAGAACCCCATTTCAAGGGCATTCAACTTTGTTTTCCCAACATACGCATTTCCTAGGTAGATACAGCTGTTTTCACTTTTTTTCTAAAAGTACACAAATTGCCACGTATGTATAATTCACAATCATTCACTTCATTTTCCTCTGAGGAGTATACTACATTGTTCTTTTCTGATTTATCTTCTTCATATCATATAACTTTTGCTGCAAATCATTCAAGTTTTCAGCCAACAGTGCAGCAGTTATACCTCCAAGGTCTCTTCTACCTTATGATTCTGTTATTATACTATATAGTTTAGTCCAGTGGTTCTCAACCTTAGCGGCTTTAAGATGGGTGGACTTCAATTCCCAGAATTCTCCAGCCAGCCTGGAAGCCCACCCATCTTAAAACTGCCAAGGTTGACAAACCTTGGTTTAGCCCTTCCATGTATGTATTTATTAACTATAGACCACAATATCAAGTCTTTTTTTTAATTGCCCAGGTATGCTTCATGTCAATATTCCTTCCTTTCATTTAATTTATTAATTCATGCTCTTTTCATTTATTTCTTTTACATTTCCATATTCCTTGATCTTTGCTAGATAGGCCGATAGATAGGATTTTCTGCCCATCATGACTCTGGTCAACTGAAGTTTAACGTTTCTTAGTCTGTCTGTGGCTTTAGCCACACCCATGCCACATACAGGTACTCCTTAACTTATGACCAGTTACTATTCCCCTAGTTATGACCCAGTTCCAAAGTTCTTTTTTTTATATAGATATTTTATTGGTTTTTAACTACAACAATCTCCAGTGCCTGGTGTACAGCATGTTGTCTTGGTTTACATTTTAACAAGAAAAAAAAGGACAGTAATAATTAATTAAGAGTCAATAATAATTAAATTTGATAATTCCATAATGAATATATTAATTAATAATACATTTCTTTGATCTTCCCTTCTCCCATTTTATTTTCCTTCTTCAACCTTAGCCAAAATATAATTCTTAATATTTTCAATATATAAATAATTAGGTATAGGGATTTTTTATATTTATACAAATAATAATAATCTCTCTCTATATATAAAAAAATTTGTCTTATATTATTCTCACAACCATCATCTCATTAGTTCAGCATACATTTATATTTTTTGTTTGCTTAGGTTCCCTTATATTCAACCTAATTATTATCAGTCATAATTTCTTCATATTAGTCATCTCACTGTCTAAATTTTCCCATTTAGGTACATCATCCCAATATTTTATGTCATGCATTATAAAAATATTATACTTTTTATCTGTCTTATAGTATCTAGATATAACATCCTTTTTAATCAGTTTATATTTTACTTACCGTATATATTAATAAAAGTTACATCAAAAGTTACATATGTTAACATTTAATATATTATAAAACATACTATATTACTTAAATCTCATTATCCTTGTTATAAGGCCCGTTTATGTTTGAAATTCTCTGTTCTTTTAGCCATATTCAAACAAATGTTTATTCACATAATAGTCCATTTGGTAGGACAAGTCAAATCTCTTGTATCTGTCTCTGATCTTCTTCTTTTGCCAAGTACCGTAATTTCCCAAATTGATGTAATCCGCTTACCCAACGTTCCTGTATTTTTACAAATGTTGTTGGGAATACAAAAGATGAAGTAAGTAAGATAAATTCTTTCTGTCCCCCAAACTTTAATAGTTCTCCTAATAATTCAATTTTTCTTGTTGTATCAGAACCTTTTGATTTTTTCCTGTTGGTGTCATATTGTAATTCTTTTCCTTTGTTAATTCATCAATTTGATCATACTCTTCTAGTTTGTAATCTGCTGTCTGATTTGTTTGTTCCTTTGTTGTTATTTCCTGGGTATTTTTTAATTGTAGATTTAGATTGGAAATATGCTTATTTAAATCCTCAAAGTTGTTTCGAATTTCATCGTGGTTTGAATCTATTGTCATTTGTATTTGTGCTAACATTACATATATTTCCTCCAGGAAAGTATTTATCTTGTCTTGAAGTATTGCTTCTGGAGGCCCTTGATTTTCCAGGCTAAGTCCTTCAGGAGAAAATATTGAATGTGGCATCCTGTCATTTTTTGATACGTATGTGATATCCATGTTGTCTTCCCACTTCAAATAATCTTTCATCAATGTTTTAATTCAAAAGTCAATTTATCAGTCAGTCAAAATTACAGATTCAGTATATTAAGCCACTTTAAATCCTTCCAGCAAATTCTCCTCTAAAGGATTAGCCAAAAAGCCAAAGTTTTTTTTTCATAAACACTTCTTAAATTTAAGCAACAATCCAGGTGGGGTTTTTTTTCTTTCAAACACTTTTTAATCTTATAGCTGGCTCTTCCTTTGTTCCCAGCTGTCTTCAAGGTTATTTGCAATTCAAAGGAACAACTTTTTCTTTGTTTCTAGGCATTCTGCCAATTTCTGAGTCCTTATTATTAGTGTTCTATTCTCTGATTCTCCACTAGATATCAGCAGTTATTTCTTTTTTCAATTTTTCTTTCCATCAAAAAGTTATTTTTGTTATATATTTTTATAATTCCATCAGAAATTCTTTAAGGTATAATCTTGACAGTTTTTTAGTTCCTAGATTTGTCCAGACTGAAATATTTTAAATCAAATTTTAGTATATGTATTTCAACCTTTTATGTTAATTCGCTGCATCTGTCTGTAAGGGAAAGGGGATATAGTCCCCTCCCTTCACTTCTGGAGGTTTTCTTGCTTTGGGGATCTTTTCAAGGATTTAAATAGTAGATAGAAGAAAGAAGATCAGTACTCTCACCAATTCCAAGCACGCTGTTCACCGATGTTTAAGTTCGTGCTCTGGGACTTCGGCTGCAAGTAGCTTGGGCTAGACGCTGATCTCACGCTAGCCTTTCTCCTGTTGGGTTCGGAGGGCTTTCCCCGGATCAAACGAAGCGATTGCCGTTGCTCCGTGATCGACGGGGCGCCCCTCCTTCACAGTCACCTCTCCGGGGCAACTTCAGACCCATCTAGAGTCCCCCAAGCAGGAACAAAGTAGCTGTGGGGAGCGGAGGTCCGCTCTCGCACGGTCATGTGCTGCAGATGCAAAAACCGGAAGTCCCAGTTCCAAAGTTCTGATGTCCACCCCTGTCACATGGCTGCCTTTTGGGCATTCGACAATCGACCAATGTTTACAGCCATTTGCAGTGTCCTGCAGTCAAGTGACCATGATTTATGACGCATTTTCCAGTTTCTGGCAAAAAGGCCCTATAGCAAACAAGAGATTTATTTTAGGATTGCCGTTTAATGACTCGTGCAAAAAGGCTTGTAAAATCTTTGAACTGACAACTAGCCTGGGATAACAATACCACTGCTCTGTTTTGGAGTATTTTTAAAAACAGCTCTTTCTATAGCACACAACAGAATTTCCAGCAAGAGGTGACAAGGCAGTGGATATTTATAGCCTATACTGTTGTAAATGCAAGTAATCCTCGACTTAGGACCACAATTGAGCCTAAAATTTTTGTTGCTAAGTGAGACATTTGTTAAGTGAGTTTTGCCCCTTACTTGCCACAGTTGTTAAGTGATTCACTGCAGTTGATAAAGTTAGTAACATGGTTGTTAAGTGAATCTGGCTTTCCCATTGACTTTGCTTGTCAGAAGGTCGTAAAAGGTGACCTTGGGACACAGCAACGGTCATAAGTATGAAACAGTTGCCAATAATCTGAATATTGATCACATGACTATGGGGATGCTGCAACGGTCCTTTGAAAAACAGTCATAAGTCGCTTTTTTCAGTGCTGTTGTAACTTTGAGTGATCATTAAATAAACTTTTGTAAGTTGAGGACTTCCTATACAATTGGGACAGCAGTGGAGACAAAAAATGAACCTCATGAAAGGCAATTGCGGCCACCTGGGCATTTAATGACTATAGGAAGTCACTTCCCAACTGCAAAGAGCTCTACATGGGGCTATTCTTGAAGACCACTTAGAAGCTACAACTGGTCCAAAATGTGGCGGTTCATGCATTTCTGAGCAACCTATGTTTTACCCACGTTACATTGCTATTGTGCAAGCTTCACTAACCCCACAGATGTATTCATTTCTAAACCTATGGGATTCTTCCCTCCCAAGACACAAACATGTGAACTGCTTAAAATGCCCTTGTAATAAAACATGTACAGCAGCTGAATTAATCCTGAGTGGCAATTCGGGGAAGAATCAGTCTGGAACCCATGACCCAGTAAACCAAATTGTTTATATTCAGTGGCCATGTATCAGATATAATAGAGGTGGCATTCTGACCTAAGTAGGAAGGGATAAATAATAAGTGGCTCACCCAAATGATTTTATCAAAAACATTCCAACATTATGCTGTAACTTTACGTTCTGTCGGTCTTTTCCTTGTCTCGCGTTTACAATGTTGTAAGGCATAAATACGTATGCTACAGTTCAGCCTTTGATCAGGGCTGCCCAACAGGATGACAATGCTTTGTCAGGAATCCAGTGTGCCTGCATGCCTAATAAAATCAACGTATCTTCAGAGTGATTTGATCGCTTTGGGTGAAGCAGGTTTTCGCCACAACATTGGCAACAAAACCCTGAATGGCACAGGGCCTCGTTGTTGCCAGGACTGACTGTCTGACTGTCTCTCATGGCATGGGCCTACCTCACCATATTGTATAGGTGTGTGCTCCAGATTCCTTCCCTTAAACATAGTCATCTGATGATACTGTAGAGGTGCACTTTCTTTATGATTGTTCCAGTCTTTTGGAAGAGTTCTCACCTGAGATACAGAAGGGTCCTATCCTCCTACTTACAAAAAGTTGTGAAGATTGGGCTTTTCCCTCAGGTACTGGGATAGGATGGGGAGCAGCCAGAATATAGAACTGATGTTATGGCACCTCGATAGAGGTGTTATGATGCCCCTTATATGGACGACATGATTGCTTTATTAGTTTTGTTGTGAGCCATTTAGAATTACAGGTAGTTCTCAACTTACAACCATTCATTTAGTGACCATTTGAAGTTACAACAGCAGTGAAAAAAGTAATTTACTTACTGTTTTTCACACTTATAGCTGTGGCAGCATCCCCATGCTCACATGATCAAAATTCGGATATTTGGCAACTGGTTCATATTTATGATGGTTGCAGTGTCCTGAGGTCATGTAATCCATTTTTCCGACCTTCTGAAAGAAATTTTATTGGTTTTTTAGTTTTTGAAACAAAATGCTCAAGACACACCGTGGTGTTAGGGTAGTCAAACATCCAAAGACAAAACATATATACATAATTCAGTCAATACATCTAATAATCCCTCTCTTTTTCCCTTAAGTAACATAATTTATTTAAAATAATCCAATTCTAGCTTAAATTTATCCAACCTATGCCTGATTTTAAAGCTTTAGAAATTTACATTACCATAATCAAGTTAGCTTTAAATACAAACATTATCAATTAGGGTATCCCTTCCAAATATGTTCTAGTTCCTTAATTTTATCATAAATCTTATTTAATTCTTCTTCCACTAATATCCCTTAATTAAAATAAATTAAAATCTGATAAGCAAAGTCAATGGGGGACGCCAGAGTCACTTAACCATGTTACTAACTTAACAGGTGTAACGATTCCTTTAACAACTGTGGTAAGAAAGGTCGTAAAATGGGGCAAAACTCAACTATCTCGCTTAGCAGCAGAAATGTTAGGCTCAATTGTCTTGTAAGTTGAGGACTACCTGTATTGTATACAAAACACCTGTGTATGTTTAACAAATAAATCAATCTAGGAGCACTCCCACATTTTAAGATAGGGTGGTGGAACGTAGTCCGGCTTCAAAGGAGGAAGAAGTTGCATTCCAGAGGACAAAGAGGCTGTGCAGCTTGGAAACTTGGTCAGCATGAAGAGGGTTAAAATGGCTCCTTCCTACTACTATTTCCCTGAAAGTAAGGCCTACCCCGAAAATAAGCCCTAGCTTGATTTTTTTGGGAGGGGTGGGGCTGTTGGTGCAGGAGGTGAGTAAAAAAGATACCCCCGAAAATAAGACATGGTGCCTCTTTTGGAGGCAAAAAAAATAAAAAAATAAGACCCGGTATTATTTTCGGGGAAACATAGTAGTTCCCAGATTATATCTATTTTTATGCAAATAATTGCTTTGGCCTTCCAAGATTCTATCTATAGGTGAAGAACAATAAAGGGAATGACTCAGAAATAACTCCTTGTTACTTTTTGTTGTTCTTGGTTCTTGGGGTTTGACAGGTTGAGGGGAGAATAAAAAGTGGCTAAGGCTCATAATGGCCAGTGAGAAGTTGGGCCCTTTTGGAGGGACAATATTTATTTTCTAGGCAAGTTAAATCTTCATTTGATTATATATCTACCACCTGAAAATTGACCATCAAATTTTAGCGATACAATCTCTAAAGATTCTGAAGAAGGGCCACGGGTTCCGTGTAACCTATTCCCAGTATAAGAGAGATATGATCTCTTTCAAAAGAAGCTGAATATCATACTGATGAGCAGAGAAACCACTTATTAAGATTCTTTAATTAAGTAATTATCTAGTTGGTCATTATTTATTAAATTTCTATGCCACCCATTAATATGTGGCTGATATTTGAGAGTAATACTGACCAGTTTGTGACTTTCTGTTGTTTTATATTAAGACATATCAGGTGTTCTTGAGTGGGTGGTGAAAAGTATGCTTTCTATTTGCAGAAGAAGGATGTGAAGACAAACAAGGTAACAAGAAAATACTCATTGGACATTTTCTTCGTCTGAGGGAAAGGCCACAATTAAAGAGAAGATAGTATATTTTGCATATGAAAGGTCTGACAAGCTTCAGTAAAAAAGGTCTATTTATGAAGCTCCACTGCTACTCAAGGTACAAAATATTGGATTAGACAGATCAATATTTTGATATGATACAAAGCAACTTCTGGTGATTTGGAAGTTATAATAATTATCTGCCTACTGTTGTATGAGTTGTCTTTAGCATCTCTCTCTCTTTCTTTGATCAATTTGGGAGAATCACTCTCTGACAAAATTTGAGAAGTCATTCATTTTATTTTTAGATTGATCTATGAACCCAACCCATGCATTTGACATATTGTGGTTTCCCTTCACAATAATCTCACATACTTGACTCTGCATTGATGGCTCCCATTTCATGGCTAGCTTGTTCCCGGACGTAGTTCATGCAGATTAATTTTATAGCTAATTGTACATAAGGACAGCAGGACATAAGAAGTATTCTTTGTTCAATTTTATTTGTTCACCCTGCCCTGTGACCTGAGAAATCCTCTGGAAGGCATAGGCATATTTCTTTCATTATCCCTATGCACAGCTTTCTACCATTTGCAAACAAGGAAAATTATGTCAGTGATGTCTGCTCTGTGAGTATTTAATATGCATTAAATACTGAAGAGGATTAAACTGAGTTTCCTTTTTTCTTTTTTAAATATGCCAGGAATAGAATAAAAAAAATCGTTTTGACTCAACATTAAACAGTGAAATGGTAAAAGCTCAAGAAAATCTGTCTTCTTTAAACCTTAGTGTCATAATGATGTCATATCAACAGAACTGAATAATTTAGATGGAAATAATTGCTACTAGCAGCTTCCATGACAGCATGGCATTGCCGCCAGGTCCTGTGGCTTTCAAAAGAACTTAAACAACAGGAGTGTCCAAGGGACACCTATGAAGGTAACACTCCCAGATTACCTTGCAGCTTATGGTGAAACTGTCAAGTTTCTTGCAAACCAGAAAATATTAATAAACATCTTGTCAAGCGCCAGAGAAATCACGAGATCCAGTAGTTCAAATGAGTATAAAGATTTATTGTAAGGTTAAATTCTTTACAAGAATCTGAACTATTAACAGTCAAAGCAATTTGGCGGTAGATAAGGAATTCAAGATGGCCTAGACTTAGATCTCTTGTGGTGTGAAGGAATTCAAGACTGATGATGCTTTTGACCTCTCCCTCGGGCCAAGCCTGGTCATCTCCTAGACAAGGGCTTTTCAACCAGTGGTACAGGTACCACCTGTGGTACATTGGCACCTGGCAGGTGGTACGCGACCATCCTAGAAAAGTGGTAGCGGGAGAGGGGAATGAGCTGAACTGGTGGCAGCACCGCACAAGCCTGAGCGAGAGATGGCTGGAGCTGCAGGGCTGTCAGAGCTCAGCGGAAGCGCCAGGATCAATGCCGCTTTCCAGCTGATCGGCGCTTCTTCGGGGCTGTCAGGGCTCAGCGGAAGCGCCAGGATCAGCGCCAGGCTCCAGCTGGAGCTTGGCGCTGATCCTGGCGCTTCTGCTGAGCCCAGAAGAAGCACCGATCAGCTAGAATGTTGCAGCATCTCCAGGGTCTTGTGATTTACATTCAGATGCTTGGCAGCTGATTCATATTTATGACGGTCACAGTGTCCCAGGGTCATGTGAAGTGACCAAACCTGCTGCAACCACCCAGCAGACGGGGGGAATAAAAACCAAACACTCCCCCATCCCACCCCCGCTGCCAATCCCCAACAGAAATGCTCACAACAATGAAAACCTCGAACAGGAGGAAGAGCGCCGCCGGGCGGGCAGGCTATGGCTTGGGGGGGGGCACTTTTTTCAGTGCCACTGTAACTTCGAACAGTCACTAAACGAACTGTTGTAAGTCAAGGACTACCTGTACTTGATCACTTTTTTCCTTTTTTGTTTTTGGTCATCAAGTTTTTGACACCTTGCTAGGCAATTGGTGGTACTCGGATGTTGCCATATCCTAAAAGTGGTACAATGGGTGAAAAGGTTGAAAAGCCCTGTCCTAGACATCATGTTTTTGTGCTGAACTTTTTCCTGTAAGAAAAGAAATTTGTTAGAGCAATTGGTAAAGGAATAATTTTCACTACTTTTACTATTATGTTATGCTGGGAACATTTACCCCTCTGTTAAAATGAAGACACCCTTAAATTGAACTGATCTCCTGGTAACTGAGAATTGCGTAGTTTTCTTGGTATGGAAGTAGCTTTCCACTGCCCTTTTTTCAGGATTTTTTAAAATTTCCCAATCTAATTTACACCAAATTCTCTGGTGTCTTCCCCTCGAACTACCAGCTTTATATAACTTATGAGTCCAGAAAGTCAGGGGTTGCTACTTGCTGAAACCTCTGTTTAGCTCACCTCAGTGTTGGGACATGCAATGGGAGAAAAGGAATATTATTTACCCTCGGGAACCCCAATAATGTAAGAAGCAAAAATATTTTCACCTCAGCCACATTCCAGAGCCAACAGATGACATTTTGGCCCTGGTGTAGAAGCAACAAAGAGGCTCCCGGTATCTTCTTGGATTCTATATGCAAGTTTCTGGGCTTGGAAGACCTATTGTCCCAGCCACTCTGCTAATTACTAGTGTGAATTATGTCGTTGCTTTGCTTAATGACCACCAGGATTTATGACCATAATGGGCAGGGTAGTCAAGGACTACCTGTAACCCACTTTGACACCTGCTATACCTGTTCCATTTGTTCTAGATGAATCAGATCTACTAGCTTGGAATGTGGAAATACGGTAATATATAATGCAAATATTTTCTCTTGTCCATCGGAAGAGTTCAAGAAGCCGCTTGCTCTATGACCTTGTAGAGAAAAGGCAACAGTAAAGAATGTTCTCTTATGACAGGGAAATAACCGAGCAACTAGTCACATCAGTTGGGGCAAGATGAAAAGACAGAAAATATTTTTTTTGCATTTTTATTTCCAGGGATTCCCCTATAGATACAAAGTGATGTCATGGCAGGTAGCAGCAACATTTCCCTTTCTGCTTCTGGCAGCTTCCAGAAGTTTGGCCCGAGTTCTCCATCTCCAGGGAGCAGCCAAAAAAATATGAACTTGCAGTTAAATACATTGAACTTGCAACTGAACGTTTCCAAGTTATATCATTGCCATCTGCGCAATAAGAAACATGCTCTCTGAAGTATCATTTGCACTGCATAAAAGCCGTAACCGTTTGAGCAGTTAATTTTGGAGCAGTTAAACCCTCCCCCTCCCCATGTAGAAAAAGAAATATCGTTTTGATTGCACAGGACACTTTTGGGTCGCTGGAAGCATTAAGAACCCAACACACTTGAAAACCTCACTGAAGAGAAGTAATTTGCTTTACATTTGAAAAGAAACGCATTCAAATTGCAGCCAGGGCGGCTAAACGGTCCAGGGCTCCTGCAACTACAGAAACAAAATGGCCCAAGCTCTCGTTACGTCGAGCCAGCCGCCCTCTTTTGCACCGCGCTTCGAGTTGCCGGTACTAGAACTCGCGCCCCGCCACGCTCCACAGCCTGAGCGCGACAGCCTCCTAGCCAGGCAGGCAAACGGTGAAGGGGGGGAAAAAAAAATAAAACCCACCACGTGACAGTCGGCCCATTGCGCAGGCGCGATACGACCGCCTGGTCAGGAGCCGGATCAGCTGGGAGGAGGCGTGCACTGGAGCTGTTGGAAGAGCTGCCCCCGCGGTCGGAGCTCGAGCGGGACCGAGAGAGGCGCAAAGGTGAAACGTCGGGACGCTTCCCAATCGGGCAAGGCAGAAGAAAAAAAGGCGCAGGCGGCGAGCCTATCGCGGGGCTGCCTTTTGAACATTCCTGCAGCCTTGCGCTGCGCTGCGCCGAGCCGGTGCGCCGGATGAGCGTTCCCCCAGAGTTGGTTCTGCGGGGCAGCCTCGTCTTAGGAGCGGGCTGGGCGACGCGCGAGTTTGGCCATGATCGCCCTCCTCTTGTGGGATCATCTGAGGGCGGGCAGCTCCGAACTGGACTGGTGCGAGGATAACTACACCATCGTGCCAACCATCGCCGAGTTCTACAACACGGTGCGTAACCGGAGCGGCCATCCGCCTCTCGGGGCATCAGTCCGCGGGCGAGCTTTAAAGCGAGAGCCCCCGAGGGCTTTGCAAAGGGAGAGGGGCGCTCGGCGCACGTTTGCAATCGCCCCGCGCTTCTTTGCCACTGCTCTCGGAGGGTTTGGAAAGAGTTGCGTGCCTGGGAGCCGCTGCTGGAATAGTCCAGTTGAGCTCCTTGCTTAATGGTATGGAAGAAGTAGGAACGGTGCATCAAGTGCCCCGGCTGCCCCGTAACGTGCCGGGCAAGGTTCTGGCTTAAAATGTGCCATTGTGGTTTGTAAACCAGGGTTTCTGGGCTCGACTCGGCTAGAGAGCCACGATTTAACTTGCGATAATGTTCACGTAACGTGTCCGTTGCCTTTCTTGAAACGCGATTGGCGATAGGATTCTGTGAGGTTTTGCTACGCGTAAATTTTGAGTAGACCGGCGTTTTACAACTTTAGTAACTTTTTTTTTTTTAAAAAAAGTGCGTGGATTTCAACTCCCGGGCTGCGGAATTCAGGGAGTTGAGATCCACGCTTCCTAAAGTTGCTAAGGTTGAGGAATACTGGAATAGACACAGAAAGGAATTCATTCGTTTTGTAGGTTGTCCATCTCAATCTGGATGGCTAACAATGAAAACAGTGAAAACAAAACCAACCAAAATTAAAAACAGAAATAGCAGCTAAAATGGGCTCATCATGATACCAGGGCCCAGGTTTAATGGCAAAACCAGTTCTTTAGTGCCTTGTGAAAAGGCAGCAGAGTACATACAGTTAGTTCGTTGGGTTTTACACTTTATTACAGTAGTAGTTATTTGGGCCTTAGGAGGCAACCACACTCACACAGCACAATCTGGTTACTGAATTAATCCCCCCCCCCTTTTGGGGGGGATCTGCAGGATATATTGAAGCATGACGCTTACTAAACTGATATTAATATATTACACTATGCTACCCAAAACGCTAACCAAGCTTAGCATGTTGTGAACATTTAACTGTAAATTGGACCTGCTTAAATTAATCTAGTACATTTATGAGTAAGGATGGCAGAAAACTTCTAAAGTTATGAATTTGTATTCTTATTCCAAAAATATTAAGTGTTTGCAGCTTTTCTGGATGGATTGTTTTCGTTTTTAGTTAAACACTTTCTTCGAAAGCAGTTTGCTTTTCATATTGGAGGCTAAAGCTTAAATGGATTGCACTTGATAGAGCAAAGCAATGGTCTCAAATTGTTGCAGTCATTTTACATTTTGCTTTAGGAAAAGGGGATTCTGGACAAATTCAGTTACATTTAAGAGGCTATAGTGGTTGACAAACTTCCATAGTTTTATATCAGTGTAGAAATTATGCTAAACAAAGGCGTAGCTTTGAAGATGATAAAGACTATAATTTCACCGTGCAAATAAGCTTGCTAAACTTAACTTGCGTACACTTGTCCTATCATCCAAGCTTAGTTATGTTACTTGTTTTTATTTGGACATATAAGAAGATAAACCACACGAAGTCAAACGTCAGTGTACTTGATTAACTGGAGGTGATTTTGTTGACTTATTCCCGCAATATTTGCTAAGTTAGCTGTAGGTCCTACAGTTGGAATTAAGTATTCTATGTTTTCATGAAACTGCTTTATGATATTACAGCTGAAAGAGGTGTCTGGGGCAAATACTGACAATAGTGGGATTTTGTTAACAACAGCAGCTACGATTGCTGTCACTAAGCAAAGCATTCATATAATGTCACGCTTTAGAACCACATTGTTTAGTGACAAAAATGCCAGTTCCAATTATAGTAACTCAAGGACTACCTGTAGTTAATTTTTCACCTCCATCATAACTTTGAATTATGACTAAATGGGGCAGCCATTAAGCAAGGACTACTTCTATACATTTCCCTGGGCTAGATCCTGACTTGAAGAGATCTAAATAACCTTTTACTTCTAGGATCCGCTGTAGCTGAAGTTCACTGTCTTCTCTGAAATCATCCCTCAAAGGGGAAATGGGAATTGTTTTCCAATATAGCTGGATTAAGACACTCCAGCAACATCTACTACCCTGAAGGAGCTGAATAGGGCGTTGGGCAACAGATGGCAGAGCTTATACTCACTCACTTGATCTCTACAAACTCAGAAGAATCCCCTGATTAATTACGGTCTCCCTTTTGTTATGATTGCTAAGGCTCCTACTTGATTAATGGTGCAAAATTCCTTCCAGAGAGAAGGATTGGTAGAAAAAAATATTGAGTAATTTCTTTCTGCTTATTTAAATATTTTCCTCTTTTCTCTCTAGATAAGCAACGTCTTATTTTTTGTCTTGCCCCCTATATGTATGTGCTTATTCCGACAATATGCAACCTGCTTCAACAATGGAATATATTTAATATGGACCTTGCTAGTGGTTGTAGGTAAGTTATTCTGCCTTTTTATGAAATGTGACGTGAAAATTAGGAGTTTATTATCATTATGTACTACCATGAAATCAAAAGATACCTCAATTGAATGGATATGTAACCATATAACTGTAGGTGGTCCTCAACTTATGACCACAATGGAATCCAAAGTTTTCATTGTTAAGCAAGACAGTTAAGTGAGTTTTGCCCCATTTTGTGACCTTTTTTGCCACAGTTGTTAAGTGAATCACTGCAATTAAGTTGGTAACACGATTGTTAAATGAATCTGGCTTCCCCATTGACTTTGCTTGTCAAAAGGTTACAAAAGATGATCCCATGACTTTGGACACTTTGATCACATGACCTTGGGGATGCTGCAGCAGTCATAAGTGTGAAAGAAGATAATGTCACTTTTTTTCAGTGTCATTGTAACTTTGAACAGTCATTGAATGGGTTGTTAATTGAGGACTACATATAACTTGGAAGCAGAATATGTACTCAAAATGAAGAGCAGTATTACGAACATCATGAGCCCTTTAATGTGAGCATCCTAGAACAAGTCCCCCCCCCTCAAAAATGTTAGAGAATTCCTGGAATCCTAGCACACAGACAAATCAGCCATCAACAGATACATAGAGATAAACAACATCTACATACCATTCAAAAGAGACAACTATAATTTTTATTAAACCTAAAAGTGAAAGATGAACAAGTGAAAGAAACAATGATAATATGGGCAAAAAATTTGGGGCACAATATAGAATTAGAGAAATGGCAAAATTTATGGGAAAGAAACTATACATTGACAATGGCAACTGCTTATAAAGAAAACTTATATAAAATGTTTTATAGATGGCATCTAACGGCTGTGAGGTTAGCACAATTGTTTAAAAACATTCTAGTAATATTTGGAAATGTAAGCAAAAACTAGGGATGTACTATCATATTTGTTGGATGTGTCCTAAAGCAAAAAAAAAAATTGGAGAAAAATACACATTTGGCTAGAAAAGATATTAAGAAACATGTAGATTTTAAATCGGAATTATTTGTATTAGGTATAATATCAGAAAAATATGATAAAACACATATTTGATGTTGCATGTATTAACAGCAGCAAGAATTGTATTTGCCCAGCACTGGAAAAATGAAGAAATACCATCTGAAGAAGAGATAATCAAGAAAATACTAGACTGTGCAGAAATGGACAGACTGACATTGAAAATTAAAGAAAAAGAATATTTGCAAATATGGGATGTATTTTATCAATGGCTGGAAAAACAGGATTAGGATTTTAATGTGTACTATTAAGCAAATTGGACCCAGACAACATGTTATTTACTAAGCACTTATGAATTGTAAATACAGAAAATCAATAAAAAATATTATTAAAAAAGAGGCATATAACCAAAAAAGAAAAAGACCACAACCTCACCATTACTCGGCACCCAGATGAGCAGAGATTAACACCAAGATTAGCATTAGAGCAATAATCAAGAAATAAACGATACCCCAATCAAGGAGCTACCAACTCAGTCCAACAAACAAACGAGAGCTTAATCAAGGAACCACCAAGAGCACTTCCATCAATACTGACAAGAAAGTCACTAGTGTATAAAAAGAGAGCAAACCCCACTGATAACGTTACCTAGTTTGGTAATAAAACACCTGCAAGAAAACAACCAAGCTCGGAGAGTACCAAGACCCCCATAGTTCAATCCTGGGCTACAGATATTCTCTTCTATTGGGAGTACTGTATTAAGTATTTTCACCACCTTGAGTTGACCAAATACAGTATATAAAAACAGGATAAAAATCTAAGAATAAAAGATAATTATATGGGGAAAATCATTAATTATTCCTCTAGAGCCGGGGTCCTCAACCTTGGCAACTTTAAGACTTGTGGACTTTAACTCCCAGAATTCCTTAGCCAGCTGGCTAAGGAATTCTGGGAGTGGAAGTCCACAAGTCTTAAAGTTGCCAAGGTTGAGGACCCCTGCTCTAGACCAGTGGCTCCCAACCTTTTCTATACCCTGCACCCTAGAACGCTTCTTATATATTATCGCACCCCTTACAAAAGTTTGAAATAACGGCAACGAATTATGCATATGCACTATAATTTTGAAAACCCAAGTGTCCGCACTCCCTGGAGTGTCGTCTCGCATCCCCGGTTGGGAATCCCTGCTCTCGACAAAAGGACTACACAGGATTTTTCCTGCTTCCATGCTTTTCAGAATCTCTGAATTAAATATTTCCATAAGACTAGCTGGCTAAGCAAAATCTTCGCAAATTGAAGATTTGGCGGACAGGTACATTAAAATTAATGTTGCTTTTGGAGGGCGAGTGATGTCTTTTTCTTCATAACTTTTTAATTGTATGTTTCATCTAACGTACAAAGTCTTCATTTTCAGACAGCCGTTGGAAAACAGTGATATGACCATGCCTTAGTGGTAGAATAATAATTGTTTATTGTATCTCTGCAGGGATTGGATCTGTCTACTTCCATGCTACGCTTAGCTTTCTGGGTCAGATGCTCGATGAACTTGCTATACTTTGGGTCCTGATGTGTGCTCTGGCTATGTGGTTCCCCAGAAGGTATCTACCCAAAATGTTTAGGAATGACAGGTAAATATCTCTGGAAAGCATTGTGTTCAGCTTTTGTGCCTTAATATCATGTCCGTTTTCTTGAAAGAAAGAACACAGAAAGGTGATTCTTGACAAAAACAAGTGCAGGAAATTAGAACTGATGTGTGGTAAGCTAGCCTTAGCTTTAGGTCTGTCTTTCTATAGGCAAACAGATTGGGATTCAGCTCAGTTACAGCTGCTCCAACTTGCCCTGCAGCTACCCTCCCAATGTTATAGTCTTCCTGTTGCTGCCTGTGATAGACAAATGACCAAGCAGAAGACAAAGCAGGTTCTTCTCCCAGTTTAGCCACAAAATTTAAGATTAGGGAAAGTGTATTTAAGTAGCTGCCTCATAACATAACTGATAACTGATGCAAAAAAAAAGGCAGAAGATAAATGTTAAAGTTCAAGATTGTTTTGCATGTTGGCTGGAAAATTAAAGGGCACGGTCTTGAGGGAATTTACCCAGTTCGGAAGAACTACACAAACTAGTTTTGTCTAGTGGGTTATTAAGGCACCACTCTAGAAACCGGGAGATGATGAGTTTCCTGCCTTAGGCCTGAAAACTGGCTGGGGGACCTTGGACGAGTCACACACACTCAGCCCAATTCACAGCCACGGAACTGTTGTAGAGGAGGGAAAACAGGAGGAGTAAGGAGCATTAGGTATGATCACTGCTTTGAGTTGTCTAGAAAAACAATAAATGTGGGATATAAATTAAGTAAATTGATGTCCCAATGGGTCATTGGTTCAGACATATTTCCTTCCTTAAACAGAGAAATAGAATGACCACAAGTGGGTAAAATAGTGAGTGTGGGAGCTACTCCCAACTTCCTATAGAGTTTTCTTGTGGGAAACTGATGGGCAGCCTTCCCTTCTCTTCCCTTCTTCTGCCCTCCCACAAGTGGTATGCTGGGCTGTGAGTCAGGAATTGTGCATGGGGATGTGCAAGAGGTGCTGCTCAGTTCAGGAAGAGGCTGTGGGTGTGTGCAAGAAATGCCACATAGGTCAGGTAGAATGCAGCCCCTTGTGTGGGGATCATGGGGACGTATAAGAGATGACACATTGGTCAGGCAGGGTACGCAAAAGCGTGGCGTAGGTCATGAAGGGTGTGAGTGTGGGTCACGGCTGTGTGAGAGGTGCCTTGTAGATTGGGGAGAGCACATGGGGAGGTTGCTGGTAGAGAAAGGTGCCTGGGGATGCTTGAGAGTATGTGAGATGCGCCATGCAAGTCAGAGATGTTGCATTGGTGCCAGTATAGATCAGGGTCAGTATGGGTCAGAAGGCTGCATGGGCCTTCCTCCTCCCTTTTTTCCTTCCCTATTCCTTCCAATTCCCTTCTCTTTCAGCAAGTTAAGTGGCTGTTGCTGGGTGGGGATTGCTGGACTGGCTGGGAAACTGTCATGAAAGGTTGAAAATGAAGTTTACCTGACCATAGCAGCAGTGCAGCAGCAGCCATTAGCTCTGAAGCAGCCACAACTTTCCCAGATTTCATTCCTCAAAAATCATGGATCTGGAATTTTGAACGCATATTGTAAGTTAGCTCATTTGAGGTACCTTGGTTTAAAGTCGGTGTCCTAGGATGCACCGTTTTGCCCATAAAGGTCATGACAATGAGAGTTTTAGGGGTATATAGGTATATTCCCATCGGGTGATTGTGGCTAAACCTGTTTGTTCTGGGTGAATTTGGTCTTACTAGAATCTAGTTTTTCTGCCTGGATTCTTCAGTGCTATATATCATAGCTGCCACCAATATAGCATTCAGTTCCTCTGAACTTAGGATGCTCTTCGTAACGTTATAGATAAGGCCAAGCAGGCTGAAATACTGACACAAGGAAAAAAATCTATGAAAAGGTTTAGGATTTTTCAAGTGGCATGTTTGTTGGCAGTTGCTGGGGTAATGAGAGAGAATTGGGTTAGAGATGGTTGGTCTAATCCCTCAGCAGCTCTTCCCAAAAAAGATTATAGGATTAACATGTAGCCCTGAGCCCCAGAGCAAAGACGAGAGGAGCACAGATATCATATTTGCAATTAATCCCTTTCTTTCGCTCTATCTCTCATACATATATGGCCGATTACTCACCAAGGCTTTATTTGCCATGTGACAAATTATGAAAAATAGCTTAGTTGTCCCCCACCTTTTACATGTATTAAACTACAGCTCCCATCGTCATCAGGCAATCTGGATTTGAGAAATTACCCTTTACTTTAGGGATTTATATCCAGCCCTTCAGAGACGGTTTCTAGGTTGGCGATTTACTGAACAAAAGTCAGTAATTTTATACAATACACACACGCACGCGCACGCACCCACGCATCTGAGAAAGTCTCCATCCTTTTGATGGTCTACAAGATTTCTGTGCTTCGGCATTGCTGTCACTCTGGGGTAGCATTGTGGTTGAGCCCTAACAGATGTGAGTGTTGTGGCTGACATTGATTGAGGATTATTGCAAGGATAGGAGCAGCTTGAGATACCTGGCACTGAGCATACCCCGGCGGCCTCCAAGGTAGGCAGAAGGTCTGGCTGAGCCAAGCGCAGCCTGCACCAGTCCCATTCAGCAAATAAAAGGGCCAAGAGTGCAAGGTTTTTACAGAGAATTTTACTACGGTGTTCAGCCTTGCTAAAAACCTCTGGTTATGATATGGGTGCATTGTATTTTTGCACTTCTCCTTCACCCCCGCTGCTAGATTTGACCTTGGTGCCAAAATTTGGTTGAAAGTGCTTTCATAATTCAGATCTATTTAAAACCATTCCCTCTTTCATAGCTAATGGCAGTCAGACCAACCTCAGGGTTTTTGCGTTACAGGTAGCCCTCAACTTACAACAGTTCATTTAGTGACCATTCGAAGTTTCAGTGACACTGAAAAAAGGGACTTATGACCATTTTTCACACTTAACGACTGTTGCAGCATCTCCATATGGTCACGCGATCAGAATTCAAACGCTTGGCAAATGGTTCATATTTATGACGGTTGCAGTGTCCTGGGATCACCTTTTGAGACCTTCTGACAAGCAAAGTCAGTGGGCAAGCCAGATTCACTTAACAACCAACATAACAGCTGTCTCATTTAGCAACAGAAACTTTGGGGTCAATTGTGGTCATAAGTTGAGAACTGCCTGTATTTTCTGAGGCTTGTTTTTGTTATTGTAATACTGGCTTTTTTCTCCCCAGGATGGCAACAAGTCAGTTTTTCTTACTTCCCAAATGTCTATATTCTCACAGCTTTTATTACCTTTTTTTCATCATGGTGGGGGCAATAACCCAGTGTTTGTTTTAATTCTCTGCATATATGCCTCTGAGTCGTGTTGACTCTCATTTCCTGCTTCCCAGGGCGGAGGGAGTGACTGGTCCAAGGTCACTCAACTAGCTTGGTGCCTATGGCAAGACTAAAATTCAAAAACTCCCGGTTTCTAGCCTGGTGCCTTAACCACTACACCAAACTAACTCCCTGTAATTCCCAGAAAAATCTATAAAATATTCCTTTAAACCCTCCCTCACTTCAGTTTCATCCAGAATGATCATGTCACTTTTATTTTTAATTCTAATCACTCTTCTGCAGTCTTTGTGTTTCTCCCTCTTCTTCCACATCCAAAACAATTTTTTTTAATTTCCAAAATTGTTCTGCATTTTCTCTTTGAATATTATCTATAGTCCTTGTTCTGTAACTACAGTTTTTGCAAATGATTTTTTTTGTATACAGAATAGGAATAGAATAGAATAGAATAGAATAGAATAGAATAGAATAGAATAGAATAGAATAGAATAGAATAGAATAGAACTGGAAGGTACCTTGGAGGTCTTCTAGTCCAGCCCCCGCTCAAGCAGGAGAATCTATAACATCTCAGACAAGTGACTGTCCAGTCTCTTCTTAAAAATCTCCAGTGATGGAGTGCCCACAATTTCTGAAGGCAAGCTGTTCCACTGGTTAATTGTCCTCACTATTAGGAAGTTTCTCCTTAATTCCAGGTTGCTTCTCTCTTTGATCAGTTTCCAACCATTGTTTCTTGTCCTGCCCTCTGGTGAATAACGGGGGCCCCTCTTCTTTGGGGCAGCCCCCCCAAATACTGGAATACTGCTATTATGTCACCCCTATTTCTTTTCTTTAGGCGAGCCAAACCCAAGTCCTGCAGCCGTTCTTCATATGTTTTAGTCTCCAGGCCTTTGATCATCTTAGTTGCTCTTCTCTGTACTTTTTCCAAAGTCTCAACATCTTTTTTGTATTATGGTGACCAAAATTGGTTGCAGTATTCCAGCTGTGGTCTCACTAGGGTTTTATAAAACGGTACTAATACACATTATACAATATTCTCCTTGCACCTTCCATTTTTTCCAGCAAACATGCCTTTATAATGCCTTTTTTCTCATTCACCAGACAACTATTTTCACTGTTTCTTCTTTTTTAAAAAACATTTGCTACCATCTCACAAATGGGCTGATGAAATAGGCGATAGGGTACGAGCTCTGCTTACAGCCTTATGTGTAGTAAGAATTGGATGCCAGTTCATAAACTCTTCTACCAGTTCTGCTGTAATTCTCAGAGGACCAATTACCTTTTGCCACTTACAACATTTAGCATTTGGGAGTATGAACAGCATAGCATAGGGGCTCATTTAAAGGGAGAGCTGTTGATATATTCTGATGAATTCCTAAATCAAGCTCATTGTTTGGTCTCATCCTGTAGCTCGACCCATACAGGTAATCCTCAACTAGCAACCTGGTATCAGTGGTTCATGTAGTCATATCCTCAGAATTTTCTTTATGTGGTCACCCATAAAGTCAGCGCCAAAATTGTACTTGGCACAGAAAGCAGTTGTGCAGTGATGAGTATGATGACGAATAGAATCACCTTGGAAATGACCAAATAGCTCACTTTGCCTTTTGCTTTCTTGAACGCAATTCAGAGTGCTTACGATAGATAGATAGATAGATAGATAGATAGATAGATAGATAGATAGATAGATAGATAGATAGATAGATAGATAGATAGATAGATAGATAGATAACCTTTATTGTCACTTTTTTTTAGTGTGGGCACAATGGCACACATTAAAAACAAAATTTAGTTGCTTGCTCTCAAAGTGTACACATGCACAGCACATATTTAAACATACTATATACAACATGTGTATAGACTTACACCCTTACATATAAGTAACATAAATATTAATCAGTGGACAAAGAGTGGACAAAGTCTTGCACAACTTAGACCACAGTTAGGCATAGGACAACATGATGTAGGAAAAGAGCAGGCAGAGCAAGTTAAGCAACTCGTCAGCCTAGAGTCGTTATGTTCTCACAAACGGTCTAAGTCCAACCCTTCCTGACTTCTGTTGTGAATAAATCCTCATCAGATAAGGGTCAACGGAATTCAGGAAGGGTTGGGCTCAACTCGTTCTGCCTGTTCTTTTCCTACATCAAGTTGTTTTATGCCTAACTTTGGTCTAAGTTGTATAAGGCTTTCTACACACTGTACTTGACTAGATTCTTGTGCCTAGGATGGAGCAATAAATCTTCTGAACTGGAACTTAATTATGACCCTTATCCTTCTTGACATTTATTCCTTTATTGTTTGCTTTGCATTCTTGGGTCCACAACAAGGCACTGTTTCCAGATCTTGCTACAGATACATTTTGTTGTCCGTAATTACTTTGTTGGTTTTTTTTTCCATAATGCAAGTGGAACAAACTGTTGCTGGAATTAAATTAGATCCTCTCCGTGTTACTGGAGAGGGGTTTTAAATTATTCCTATTCACCTAGGATCTAGAGTGAAATGCCTTTTACAGAAGTGGTGATTGTTTCATTTTATTACAGGTAATCCTTGACTTATGACTGATTGCTTAACGACCATTCAAAGTTACAATGGACTTACAACCTCTTCTCAAAAAGTTACAAGTGCTGCACTTCCTGGTCATGCAATTGCATTTTGGGCACATGACAACCGACACATTTATTACTGGTTGCAATATCCCAGTGTTACGTGATCACGTTTTGTGACTTTTTTTTTTTTTTGCCATTTTCTGTCAAAAAATATCCATTGGATAAGCTGGATTTGATTCACACGACTCACTTAATGGCTGTTGTAAAAAAAAACGGTTGTAAAATCAAAGTCTGATCACATGGCGACTGCAACAACTTGCGACCAAATTTCCTGGCTATAAGTCGAGGACTACAGTACTTGTACATTTTTGCAAACAATTGGAAATGGGCAGTATATCCATTTTCTAAGTAAGTCAAGTATGTGGTCCTCCATTCCGCATAGTCCTTTAAAACAAATGCATTTGGATTTGCAAACCTTGTGGCTGTTTTTCTTCCCTCAAACACCTGAAGCATTAATTCTACCGTGCAAATAGTTTTTGACACCTGTTTTTATGTTTTTATTTCATCCCCGAGTGATACTATTTAAAATATATATATAATTTTGCAGAGGCCGGTTCAAAGCAGCAGTGGGCATTCTTTCTGGAGTCACTACCTGTCTCGCCTTTGTTAAGCCCGCCATTAATAACATCTCCTTGATGACATTGGGTCTTCCCTGCAGCGCCCTGCTTATTGCAGAACTGAAAAGGTATGTACCAGACTGGCTGAGACAAAGCAGATAAATTACGCTTAGATGTATGAGTAATTCATTTATTTAGAACCCGCCTTTATTATTTTTACAAATAACTCCAGGCAGTGAAAATATCCAACATACCTTCCTTCTCCTATGTTCCACACAACCACAGTTCTTGTGAGGTGAGTTGGTCTGAGCAGGAGGATCTGGCCCAAGATCACCCAGCTGGCTTTCATGGCTAAGGGGGGACTAGAACTCACAGTCTCCCCTTTTCTAGCCTGGTACCTTAACCACTGACTAGACCAGGGATAGGCAACCTTGGCTCTTTTATGACTCATGGACTTCAACTCCCAGAATTCCTGAGCCAGCTGGCTCAGGAATTCTGGAAGTTAAAGTCCACGAGTCATAAAAGAGCCAAGGTTGCCTCCCCCTGGACTAGACCAAATGGGCTCTCCAGTGCTGGTGAAGTTTGTTCCAGCACAACCTCATCCTGTTTCTAGTTGAAAGTTGTCATTTGGCTTTTTCGGTGGTAGTGTGGTCCTAGGAGAAGTACTCTTACTCTCCCCCCCTTATAAACTTGCTCGATACATAACTTAAAATAAAGTTAGTATCTCCAAGTGTAGCACGTGGTCTGAACCCCATTTTGAGGCTTTAGAAGCTCTGATGTTAAATACAAAGAATACTCCCCTAAATACAGAACCTGGACTAGATGCCGTAGTACAGGGTAGCCATCAATGAAAATTCAAATCATCCATGGTAAATGCTCAAAGAAATCTCATAATAAGTTATGGACCAGGGTAGTGGTGCCACATATATATGTAATTGATATAAACCATGTATATACAATACCAAATTTAAACCAAAATTGAACTCATGGAAGAAATCTGATAGATGTTAGATTTTCTTCTCAGTAAGCAAAAATCATCTCCCCCCAAGCGTTATTGCACTAGGTCAGGGGTAGGCAACCTTGGCTCTTTTATGACTCGTGGAGTTCAACTCCCAGAATTCTTGAGCTAGCATGGCTGGCTCAGGAATTCTGGGAGTTGAAGTCCACGAGTCATAAAAGAGCCAAGGTTGCCTACCCCTGCACTAGGTGATGCTATATTGTTGCAGAAGGAAGCAGAATTCTTCAAATTCGCCTTTTTAGGTAGAAGAATAAGTCCAGTAAGTTCAAATTCTGTGACATCTCCTATACTTGAGATTTGGCTGCTTGCATGCTTCTGGTCAGCTATGGTCCCAAAAGGTAGTGGCTACATTGCAGTGTGGTTTTTGGGCTGAGCTTCGATCAGTCTATCTCGATTTTTTGGACCATAACCTGTGGACATTCCTATCTCTGATATTTCATTTGTTAAAATCAGTAATTCAACAGACTTACTAAAAACTGTATTTTGATCAATAATCCAAGTTGATTTAAGCTTCCAAATGTTTTATTCCTTTACACTATTGCTGATATAACTCCCAGTTATCACTTTTGCTTCTAGGTGTGACAATGTCCGAGTGTATAAGCTGGGACTATTTTCTGGACTGTGGTGGATGTTGGCACTATTTTGTTGGATTAGTGACAAAGTATTTTGTGAGATTTGGTCATCTTTTAATTTTCCTTATTTACACTGCGTATGGTGAGTCCTAGTTTTATTCTCCTTTTTTAAGTATTTCCCTTTGCTGGTATATATACCTGTTTTCATTGTAATAGCAGCACGATTTCTTGGTGTGTTTCATATTAAAATCAGATCTCGCTTAAGGTGGTTTTGGTGATTAGTTTGTTCCTTAAATCAGTCAAGTTAGACAGCACTAAAGAAGTAAATTCTGGTAGAAAAATATATTTCTGTTCCCTCATTTGTGTTCTGGCAATAGCATAATAGGGTGTGTTAAGATTCCCAAGAATAAGGAAATTGCTGGGCCTCCTTTCATAACTAGAGGCTGATATTTTTGGGTGGAGGTGCTACAGGTTACAGTAGGTGGAATAATGACACAAGATAGCAGAGGGATTACACTAGGCCAGGGTTAGGCAACCTTGACTCTTTTATGACTCGTGGACTTCAACTCCCAGAATTCCTGAGCCAGCCATGCTGAGGGGAAAGGGAGAGGTTTCCAAGCTGAGCCATGCAGGCTCAGGAATTCTGGGAGTTGAAGTCCACAAGTCATAAAAGAGCCAAGGTTGCCTACCCCTGCACTAGGGGCAAAGATTTTTCTGAGATTTTGCAGGGATGCTGTAGCTAGGGGTGGAATATTGAGGGAACAGTGCTGGAAGTCTGTTTCGAAGTTTAAACCGGGGGGGGGGGGTGTGTCCAACCTTGACAACTTTAAGATCTGTGAACTTCAACTCCCAGAATTCCCCATCAGCTATGCTGACTGAGGAACGGTGGGAGTTGAAGTCCACAAGTCTCAGCAAGTTGTCAAGATTGGATCCCCTGGTTTAAACCATTATTTCCTAGCTATAATCAACGTCTCCTATTTTTGACAGATTATCAAATTTCAGAGTCTGAGGGTCTTTGGAATCGCTAAAAAAATAGTCCAGGGGCTCCAGGTGGCCCACAAACCAAGGACTACCTCCATTTCTGCTTCAAATCCTGATTGGAACCTTATTTCCCTTAAACCAGAGAGCCAGTACTCCTAGAAGCAGCTGGTTCATATTGTGAGATCTCAAATCAGCATCTCTGAGAAAGGAAGCTAATCTGCCTTCTTTCCAGAGAGGAAAAAGTTGCCAATGCACATATAAAAGTGTTAACAACTCCCCCTGGGCCCTCTCAGTGTCCTCGAGTGGAGCCCTGGGATCCAAGCTTGCCTTCACAACACACACAATCTGTTTTACACCCTGTTTCCAGGGTACAACAGAAGGCAGAGCAGCTACTGAATGTTTTCTGTGTTGCTATGTGAGTAGTATAAAAATAAAACTCGTACAAAAGCTCTCCACTTCGTGAGGAAGCTTCGTAGTTGCTCTTCCCTGCAAATTGCATACTTTGCTGCTTCCACTGACCCCAAGCGATGCTCCTCCTTGTGAAAGAGTGCAGAGAACAGCAACAATTAGGGGTCTGGAGGCTAAAACATACAAAGAACGGTTATAGGAATTAGGTATGTCTAGTCTAATGAAAAGAAGGACTAGAGTGGACACTGTTGGCACTGTTCCAATATTTGAGGGGCTCCTACAAAGTTGAAGGGGGTCAAACTATTTTCCAAAGCACCAAAAGGCAAGACAAGAAACGATGGATGGAAGCTAATCAAGGAAAGAAGCAACCTAGAACTAAGGTGAAATTTCCTAACGGGTGAGAGCAATCAACCAATGGAATAGCTTGCCTTCAAAAGTTGTGGGTGCTCCATCACTCAAGGTTTTCAAAAAAAGACTGGACAACCATTTGTCTGAAACGGTAGAGGGTCTGACTAGAAGACCTCCAGATGCCTTCCAGCTCTATTATTCTATGTTCTAAGACCTGAAATCAAAACAACCCTTAAGTCCTTTTGCTTCTGTCTTTTCCAGGCACATCCTCATCTGTATTGCAGCTTACTTGGGCTGCGTCTGCTTTGCCTATTTTGATGCTGTCTCCGAGATCCCCGAACAAGGTCCCGTCATCAAGTTCTGGCCCAGTGAGAAGTGGGCATTCATCGGGGTCCCCTATGTCACTCTCCTCTGTGCTCACAAGAAGTCTCCCCTCAAGATTACTTGAAAGGCAGTGGAAGCGTCCCATCCTCTTTACCTGCTCCTTCTCCAAAGGGCCTGAATCTCTAGTGGGAAGATTGCCCAATGAAGTCCTTGCTCTCTTCGCTCGGCAGCAGAGGACACTTGATGAGGTTGTCCGAGCAGAATCTCAAAAAGTTTGTTCCAAGTGGCCTAAGTAGGCCTGAATCCGCACAACAAGGAAACATGGAAAGCAGAAAGCGCACCTCCCCCCAAAAGTAAAGTTATTTCTCTTCTACTTTGACTGCCTGCCACTTTTGGTGGGCAAGGAACTGGGTGACATCTTACCCTGCCATATTAAGCAAGGAGGAGTGGAAAAGCCGGTGTCCGTCTCTGCGAGTGTGTGGATGGCTATGTTCTGGTTAGGAAATAATCATCAGATTTGTGTATTAAGGATTTAATAGAATTGCTTTGCAAATACTTCTCCTCTGCTGCCTGTTTATATTTACACGTTAATTGAACAAATGAAATCCCTTTAAAACTCTGGGTCAGTTTAAGAGGAGAACAATCCTTGAGAAGCTGGCTCCCTTCTTAATCCATCAAAATATAAACACATGACAATGTTTTTGGTTTTTTTTATCCACATATAATAGTTCACTCTTTGGGGACTTGTTTACTGATAGTTCAGGAAATAAGATGTAGGAGAAAAGTCAGTGAAGTAATAAAAATTGTAGTTGAAATGACTGGTTGTGAGGCTTTACTCACTCTCCAGGCAGTTAAGTAATATTTCAGCCGAGTTCTTGGAAGGAGAGCAATTCAGCAATCATCTACCAGATTTCTGCAAAAAAAAAAAAAAAAAGCAGTTTATCTCTCAATCTCTATTTTAATTCCACATTCTTTGCAAGCAAACGAATGAATTTGGAAAGGTTTTAGTTTAATTATCCGTCTGGGTTTTTTTTTTTGCCTCTTGTTGCTATGACACACTTTTAGGAGATAGTTATGTAGAGAGCAATCAAGCCTCATTATTCATTTCCATTTTTAAGCAGATGTAACTAAATTTCAAGGACAGTGAAGAATCAGTACTTTGGTTTCTGCAGGTGTGAAAGCTTCTTAAATTGTGCATACATTGGAGTGTTTCCCAGATTCTGAAATATTTTAACATTTGTTAAAATACATGTCAGGGAGTCAGTAAAATCAAAATGGTGCTCATGACCATATGGTTAAAAGTTCAGCCCTTTTTTTTTGTGACGCAGGAGAAAAAAACGGGCTCCCGATGAATACTCACTATTTTGATTTTTTTTTTTTTGATTGATCCTGTAGATGACTCTGCAGTGAGTCCTATGAATTTTGGAGCTTTTAACATCGCTTTTTAAAGAACCTTTTCTGTTGTACATTTAAATGATTTAAATTTAAGACATGGGCTAATATAAGATGAGATGCCAAATAGGCCACAGCTTAGTGGTTTTGGGGGGAAAGGAAAATACAGGCTACAATTAAGTTGGTTTGTTTTCTAGCATATGCAAAAACAAAATAGGCATTTCTACCCCTGGATACAAAATTGTAAAAAAAGTTGTAAAGTTATAGTTGTAAAAAAAAAAACCCCACTTCCTGCAACTAAAGTTACTCAGTTGCTGATGGACCAAGCTGGGTAAATATTTGTACTTGATTGTGGAATTGAATTTTAGATGTTTTGTTCCTTTCTATTGCATTTGGTGGTGACTGCTCAGTTCCTTGATGCATTGCCAGAAATGTGGCATGGAGCATTAAATAAATGGGGCCAACTTTCCCAGTTGGGAGCCACTGGCCATGTGGAACTTTTCCAAAGGAATGATCAAGTTGAGACAGCTTTACCATTGTGGGGAAACTCTGGACCGGCCTAGTTCCATGCCTCAAGTGAGTGCCGCAAGGCTCTATCATTATGGCCTGGTCCCCAACTGGAGGATAGGATAATTCAGTGCTCCCCCTTTGAGCTACAGTGTTTGGTCCTGCAGTTGAAGAATAGAAGACACATCTGTATTTTTCAAAGCTGGGACAGTCTACCTTAAGTGATTTATCAGTAGACGTTTCCCCGATGGCTTGAGGCAGATTTCATTGGCCAACCGATGGCAAAGTGAGTGTAGATGAAGTCACCAACACACCAATGATATAGCTGTACTTTGCCAGTTTCCTCCACATCTCTTGCCAGCTGATTACCAGCACAGATCTTAATCCCATACAATTTTGAGCTTGTCTGAGTTGGGACAAGCTCTGAGTTCTGAGTGATTTGAGACAGCTATTTGGGGTCTTCAGCTTATTGTAGGAATGGGTAGGCAGGCGTGTTAGTTGTATATTGGTATTCCTAAATGATTGCCAAGGGTTCATACCCCTTTTGATGCTGGGTGTTGCGGGTTCATTGGGAAGTCTTTGAAAAATGCAGCCAAGAATGGGATGAAGATCGGTGGAAGAGCAGAAGGTTAAAACATGATTTTTTCCCCTTTTTTAAAACAAAACAAACCAGCAGCAAAATATGTAGTGTTCTCTATATTGTAAAATGCCTGCTGAAAGGCCGCAGATAGCTTTATTTTTATTTTCTTTTATTTAAAAAGTTACCTATTTTCCCTTAATTTTTGCAGTGCTCAGTTATTATTGTCAAGCTTTTGAATCCTGAAATACTTGTTTACAGTGTTACAAGAAAATAAAAATAGAAACAGTAATGCTTATTTTGAAATTACTTTAGCAATTTAGGACACAGGCTTTTGAGTTTGGGAAATAGATGGTCTCATAGAATTATTTAAGTATTTTCTTAGATGCTCCTGATGTTTTCTGTCTTGTATCAGCAACATCAAAAAAATAAATAAATTATAGCTTCTTGTAATCAATTCCACTACCTACATTTCACATGAAGTTGGCATGTGTTTGAAGAACTGCACAAGGCTGTACAAATGAGGAGAAAATATGAAGGTGAACATTTACAAAATGTAAAAGTTCTTCATTGTATGTGACTCATTTTGTGGTGGTGGGGGAAAGTATAGAAAGGATTTCCTAGTAAACAACTAGTTATGGGGCACTGTTTAATTAAAGAACTCTAGTCTCCGCTTGTTCAGTTATGCCAAACAAAAAAGTATTTTTCATCTCATTCTCAGGGGGGAAAATGTGAATTTTCTGGGCTTTAGTTGCAACTGTGCAGTTATTTCTTTAATTTAAATACTTTTGTGTATAGCATATTTTGTGGAGGCATATATTACGATGCTGAGAAACCTTTTTATGTGGTTTCTTGTGTTGTTGTTTTTAAAGGTTAGATTCAATCATTCTCAGGTATATTAATAAGTCTGAAAGCATTTGGGCTGTGTTTCTTTATACATAATGGTGACAAACTTTCTCTGGGATGTAACCACTTGATTAGGACCTCAAGATTGGTATCTTGACTATTTTTTTGATAACCTTTTATGCAAAGATCCACTCTGCTTTCTGTTCTGATGAACAAGTGGTTTCATTCATTGCTGTACCGTAATAAAGTACTTTCTTAAAAGTGAGTTTGAAATATTAAGCAATGATCTAAAGAAGCGGTCTCCAAACTTTTTTTTAATCTGTACCCATATCAATAAAACATTTTTGATCATGCCCTCCCAATATATGTTTATTGATTTCTAAATGTTATCCATGTACTTTGGACCAATATGTACATTATAAAACATAGACTCTGGTATATTTTGTGTACTCTTAGAATAGATTAATTTTCCATTTTTGGATTAAAAAATAAATGCAAATAGATATTTTAATATTTTCTTCCTGAACCTCAGTACATGATTTTGCACACCTCTGGGATGTAGGCATACCACTTTGGAAGCCGCAGAGGTAGAGAACTGGAGATATATGCAATTCCTATTTTCATCTTCCATGGCGGTTGCCTTATATAAGGCAAATAAATGGTAGTTGCTGCTCTCATATGGAAATATGGTATTTTGGCAGTGTTCACACCCATATTTAGAGAAAACAGGCAGGGCTACTAAATGGATAAGAAAACATTTTGCACTAAAATTGGATATGTCTTGGAACAGCGATTGTAATAAATTACAAATATATTTAGAGCGAGTAATAACTTTATCATTGTGATTTCTTTTTTTTACAGGATGTGGAACTCTGAAAGATTTCTTAAAATACAAGGGAGACGGATTAGCGCATGTAGAACAAAAGGAAGGAAATTGTGCCACTTAAAGGCTCTTTAAAGAGAAAGTATTTTTATGCAACTTTGAAGGCTAGAAATCTCTTCAGTTTTGGTTTGATTTGAAGATTTCCTTTTTAAAAGCAACTGGGATAAAATCCAACTCCGGTCAAATAGGCTTTTTGTTCAGGTAGTAGAATTTTGTTCATCTATGGAGAGTCTCAGTCATCCAGGTCATGATTGTCCCCAAAGTACTTTTCCAAAAGGCAACTGGACTTTTGTTTTTTCTTGAAGATGTTTCGTTTCTCATCCAAGAAACATCTTCAATTCTGGTAGTAGAATTTTGTTCCTCTTGCTCAACACAGCCTGGTTTTGAGAATGTTTGAAATCTACAGGGGGAAAGGCAGGCAGATCTCTGTTATAATCACACTTAATTTCAAGCCTGCAGTTGGATTGCATTCCCATTTTTATTCTGTTTGTAGTATAAAAATGGGGATGAAATCCAACTGCAGGCTCAAAATTAGGTGTGATTTAGTAAAAGTATAACTTTTTCACAGAATCCCCATGATTCTCATTCTCTCTCACTCTCTCTCTCTCTCTCTCTCTCTCTCTCTCTCTCTCTCTCTCTCTCTCTCTCTCTCTCTCT